>NW_017216156.1:0-13391 GCF_001704415.2 Capra hircus
CTTAGCTCGAGAGAAGGGATCCTTTCCCTGCGTGGTCGGGAAAGAATTCCCTGGGTTCCCCGTCGCATCTCAAGAGGAGGCGCTCTCCACAGGAAAGGCGAGAGGAACTCCAGGGTCGTGCCACATTCACAGAGACCACCAGATGTCTCCAGTCCATTCCAGGGAAACCTGTTTTCCCTGCACTGCCTCGACTTTCAAGCCGAGGATCGACTCACACCACGGTGGCACGTGGGACAGCCCTGTGGGAAAGCCTCGTGGGAAAGCCAAGTGGGAAAGCTCGAGGGAAAGCCACAGATCCCTTGATCCTACGTGAAGGGAAGCGTGACTCTGCTGCTAGAGCTCGGGAGGAAAGCGAACGTGCATGCCCCCACTCGAGACAAGTACTTACTCCCCTGGGGAGACTCCAGAAGAACCCCTAGATCCAAGTCAGCACTGGAGAGGATTCCTCAGGTTCCGGCACCGACTACCACACAAGGTCTTAGGCCCCTGCATCGTCGGGAGAGGAATCCGGAGAGGCCCCCGAACAACTCGCCTGGGGACTGGCCTTTCCTGATGGCCACCAGAGCGGGTCCCTGAGGTCCCCGCCGTAAGTCGAGAGCACCTGCCGCAACTCGAGAAAATCCAGGAGGTTCTCCCCTCCAGGCGAGATGAGGCTCATTTCCGCTGAGGCGTCTAGAGGCTAATCACACCTAACCTCTGGAACTTCCAAAGGGTCCATCACACCCTTGCTGCAACTCAAGAAGTTCCCGACATACACGTCGCCACTCGAGAGGAAGCACGAGAGTCCCGCCCACATCCAGAGGAGCCCCGTTTCCGCCTCCTAGCTCCAGAGGAGGGATCCTTTCCCTGCGTGGTCGGGAAAGAATTCCCGGCGTTCCCGTCGCATCTCAAGAGGAGGCGCTCTCCACAGGAAAGGCGAGAGGAACTCCAGGGTCGTGACACCATTCCCAGAGTCCCCCAGATGTCTCAGTCCATTCCAGGGAAACCTGTTTTTCCTGCACTGCCTCGACTTTCAAGCCGAGGATCGACTCAAACCACGGTGGCACGTGGGACAGCCCTGTGGGAAAGCCTTGTGGGAAAGCCTCGTGGGAAAGCCTCGAGGGAAAGCCAGCAGATCCCTTGATCCACGCGAAGGGAAGCTCGACACTGCTGCTACAGCTTGGAAGGAAAGCGCACGTGCATGCCCCCACTCGAGACGAGGACGGACTCCCCTTGGGAGACTCCAGAAGTACCCCAAGATCCATGTCAGCACTGGAGAGGAATCCTCAGGTTCTGGCACCGACTCCACGCAAGGTCTTAGGCCCCGGCATCGCACGGGAGAGGAATCCCGAGAGGCCCTCGAGCAACTCGCATGGGGACTGGCCTTTCCTGAGGCCACCAGAGCGGGACCCTGATGGTCCCCGTCGTAAGTCGAGAGCACCTGCCGCAACTCGAGAAAATCCAGGAGGTTCTCCCCTCCAGGCGAGATGAGGCCCATTTCCGCTGAGGCGTGTCGAGGCAAATGACACCTAACCTCTGGAACTTCCAAAGGGTCCTCACCCCCTTGCTGCAACTCAAGAAGTTCCCGGACATACCCGTCTTCACTCGAGAGGAAGCACGAGAGTCCTGCCAACATCCAGAGGAGCGCCGTTTCCCCCTCCTAGATCGAGAGGAGGGATCCTTTCCCTGCGTGGTCGGGAAAGAATTCCTGGCGTTCCCGTCGCATCTCAAGAGGAGGCGCTCTCCACAGGAAAGGCGAGAGGAACTCCAGAGTTGTGCCACCATTCCCAGAGTCCCCCAGATGTCTCAGTCCATTCCAGGGAAACTTGTTTTCCCTGCAATGCCTCGACTTTCAAGCCGAGGATCGACTCACACCACGGTGGCCCGTGGGACAGCCCTGTGGGAAAGCCTGATGGGAAAGCCAAGAGGGAAAGCCACAGATCCCTTGATTCACGCGAAGGGAAGAGTGACACTGCTGCTACTCCTCGGGAGGATAGCGCACGTTCATGCCCCAACTCGTGACAAGGACTGACTCCCCTGGGGAGACTCCAGAAGTACCCCAAGATCCATGTCAGCACTGGAGAGGAATCCTCAGGTTCCGCCACCGACTCCACACAAGGTCTTAGGCCCCGGCATCGACAGGAGAGGAATCCCGAGAAGCCCCCTAGCAACTCGCACGGGGACTGGCCTTTGCTGAGGCCACCAGAGCGGGTCCCTGTGGTCCCCGTCGTTTGTCGAGATCATCTGCCGCAACTCGAGAAAATCCAGGAGGTTCTCCCCTCCAGGCGAGATGAGGCCCATTTCCGCTGAGGCGTCTGGAGGCGAATCACACCTAACCTCTGGAAATTCCAAAGGGTCCTTCCCACCCTTGCTGCAACTCAACAAGTTCCCCGACATGCCCATCTCCACTCCAGAGGAAGCACGAGAGTCCGGCCCACATCCAGATGAGCCCCGTTTCCGCCTCCTAGCTCGAGAGGAGGTATCCTTTCCCTTCGTGTTCGGGAGAGAATTCCCGGCGTTCCCGTCGCATCTCAAGAGGAGGCGCTCTCCAGGGGAAAGGCGAGAGGAACTTCAGGGTCATGCCACCATTCCCAGAGCCCCCCAGAAGTCTCAGTCCATTCCAGGGAAACCTGTTTTCCCTGCACTGCCTCGACTTTCAAACCGAGGATCGAGACACACCACGGTGGCACGCGGGACAGCCCTATGGGAAAGCCTCGTGGGAAAGCCTCATGGGAAAGCCTCCAGGGAAAGCCACAGATCCCTTGATCCACGCGAAGGGAAGCGTGACACTGCTGCTACAGCTCGAGAGGAAAGTACACGTGCATGCCCCCACTCGAGACGAGGACTGACTTCCCTGGGGAGACTTAAGAACTACCCCAAGATCCTTGTCAGCACTGGAGAAGAATGCTCAGCTTCCGGAACCGACTCCACACAAGATTTTAGGCCCCGGCATCGTCGGGAGAGGAATCCCGAGAGGCCCCCGAGCAACTCGCAGGGGACTGGCCTTTCCTGAGGCCACCAGAGCGCGTCCCTGAGGTCCCCGGCGTAAGTCGAGAGCACCTGCCGCAACTCGAGAAAATCCAGGAGGTTCTCCCCTCCAGGCGAGATGAGGCCCATTTCCGCTGAGGCGTCTCGAGGCAAATCACACCTAACCTCTGGAACTTCCAAAGGGTACTTCACACCCTTGCTGCAACACAAGAAGTTCCCCGACATACCCGTCTCCACTCGAGAGGAAGCACGAGAGTCCGGCCCACATCCAGAGGAGCCCCGTTTCCGCCTCCTAGCTCGAGAGGAGGGATTCTTTCCCTTCGTGGTCGGGAGAGAATTCCCGGCGTTCCCGTCGCATCTCAAGAGGAGGCGCTCTCCACAGGAAAGGCGAGAGGAACTCCAGGGTTGTGCCACCATTCCTAGAGCCCCCCAGATGTCTCAGTCCATTCCAGGGAAACCTGTTTTCCCTGCACTGCCTCGACTTTCAAACCGAGGATCGAGACACACCACGGTGGCACGTGGGACAGCCCTGTGGGAAAGCCTCGAGGGAAGGCCTCGTGGGAAAGCCTCGAGGGAAAGCCACAGATCCCTTGATCCACGCGAAATGAAGCGTGACACTGCTGCTACAGCTCGGGAGGAAAGCGCACGTGCATGCCCCCACTCGAGACGAGGACGGACTCCCCGCGGGAGACTCCAGAAGTACCCCAAGATCCATGTCAGCACTGGAGAGGAATCCTCAGGTTCCGGCACCGATTCCACACAAGGTCTTAGGCCCCGGCATCGACGGGAGAGGAATCCCGAGATGCCCACGAGCAACTCGCATGGGGACTGGCCTTTCCTGAGGCCACCAGAGCGGGTCCCTGAGGTCCCCGTCGTAAGTCGAGAGCATCTGTTGCAACTCGAGAAAATCCAGGAGGTTCTCCCCTCCAGGCGAGATGAGGCCCATTTCCGCGGAGACGTCTCGAGGCTAATCAACCTGGCCTCTGGAACTTCCAAAGGGTCCTTCACACCCTTGCTGCAACACAAGAAGTTCACCGACATACCGGTCTCCACTTGAGAGCAAGCACGAGAGTCCCGCTCACATCCAGAGAAGCCCTGTTTCAGCCTACTAGCTCGAGAGGAGGGATCCTTTCCCTGCGTGGTCTGGAAAGAATTCCCGGCGTTCCCCTCTTATCTCAAGAGGAGGCGCTCTCCTTAGGAAAGGCGAGAGGAACTCCAGGGTCATGCCACCATTCCCAGAGTCCCCCAGATGTCTCCGTCCATTCCAGGGAAACCTGTTTTCCCTGTACCGCCTCGACTTTCAAGCCGAGGATCGACTCACACGACGGTGGCACGTGGGACAGCCCTGTGGGAAAGCCTCGTGGGAAAGCCTCGTGGGAAAGCCTCGAGGGAAAGCCACAGATCCCTTGATCCACACGAAGGGAACCGTGACACTGCTGCTACAGCTCGGGAGGAAAGCGCACATCCATGCCCACACTCGAGACGAGGACTGACTCCAATGGGGAGACTCCAGAAGTACCCCAAGATCCATGTCAACATTGGAGAGGAATCCTCAGGTTCGGCACCGAATCCACACAAGGTTTTAGACGCCGGCATCGACGGGAGTGGAATCCCGAGAGGCCCCCGAGCAACTCGCATGGGGACTGGCCTTTCCTGAGGCCACCAAAGCGGGTCCCTGAGGTCCCCGTCGTAAGTCGAGAGCATCTGCCGCAACTCGAGAAAATCCAGGAGGTTCTGCCCTGCTGGCGAGATGAGGCCCATTTCCACTGAGGCGTCTCGAGGCTAATCACATCCTAACATCTGGAACTTCCAAAGGGTCCTTCACACCCTTGCTGCAACTCAAGAAGTTCCCCGACATACCCGTCTCCACTCGAGAGGAATCACGAGTCCCGCCCTCATCCAGAGGAGCCCCGTTTCCGCCTCCTAGCTAGAGAGGAGGGATCCTTCCCCTCGTGGTCGGCAAAGAATTCCCGGCATTTCCGTTGCATCTCAAGAGGAGGCGCTCTCCACAGGAAAGGCGAGAGGAACTCCAGGGTCGTGCCACATTCCCAGAGTCCCCCAGATGTCTCAGTCCTTTCCAGGGAAACCTGTTTTCCCTGCACTGCCTCGACTTTCAAGCCGAGGATCGACTCACACCACGGTGGCACGTGGAACAGCCCTGTGGGAAAGCCTCTTGGGAAAGCCTCGTGGGAAAGCCTCGTGGGAAAGCCTCGAGGGAAAGTCACAGATCCCTTGATCCACGCGAATGGAAGCGCGACACTGCTGCTACAGCTCGGGAGGAAATCGCATGTGCATGCCCCCACTGGAGACGAGGACTGACTCCACTGGGGAGACTCCAGAAGTACCCCAAGATCCATGTCAGCACTGGAGAGGAATCCTCAGATTCCGGCACCCACACCACACAAGATCTTAGGCCCCGGCATCGAAGGGAGAAGAACCGGACAGGCCCCCGAGCAACTCGTATGGGGACTGGCGTTTCCTGAGGCCACCAGAGCGGGTCCCTGATGTTCCCGTCGTAAGTTGAGAGCACCTGCCGCAACTCGAGAAAATCCAGGAGGTTCTCCCCTCCAGGCGAGATGAGGCCCATTTCCGCTGAGGCGTCTCGAGGCTAGTCACACCTAACCTCTGGAACTTCCAAAGGGTCCTTCACACTCTTGCTGCAACTCAAGAAGTTCCCTGACATACCCGTCTCCAATCGAGAGGAAGCACGAGAGTTCCGCCCACATCCAGAGGAGCCCCGTTTCCGCCTCCTAGCTCCAGAGGAGGGATCCTTTCCCTGCGTGGTGGGGAAAGAATTCCTGGCGTTCCCGTCGCATCTCAAGAGGAGCCGCTCTCCACAGGAAAGGCAAGAGGAACTCCAGGGTCGTTCCACCATTCCCAGAGTCCCCCAGATGTCTCAGTCCATTTCAGGGAAACCTGTTTTCCCTGCACTGCCTTGACTTTCAAGCCGAGGATCGACTCACACCTCGGTGGCACTTGGGACAACCCTGTGGGAAAGCCTCGTGGGAAAGCATCGTGGGAAAGCCTCCTTGGAAAGCCACAGATCCCTTGATCCACGTGAAGGGAAGCGTGACACTGCTGCTACAGCTCAGGAGGAAAGTGAACGTGCATGCCCCCACTGGGGACGAGGAATGACTCCCCTGGGGAGACTCCAGAAGTACCCCAAATCCATGTCAACACTGGAGAGGAATGCTCAGGTTCCGGCACCGACTCTACACAAGATCTTAGGCACCAGCATCGAAGGGAGAGGAAACCCGAGAGGCCCCGAGAGGCCCCCGAGCAACTCGCCTGGGGACTGGCCTTTCCTGAGGCCACCAGAGCGGGTCCCTGAGGTCTCCGTCGTAAGTCGAGAGCACCTGCCGCAACTCGAGGAAATCCATGAGGTTCTCCCCTCCAGGCGAGATGAGGCCCATTTACGCTAGACGTCTCGAGGCTAATCACACCTAACCTCTGGAACTTCCAGAGGGTCCTTCACACCCTTGCTGCAACTCAAGAAGTTCCGCGACATTCCCGTCTCCACTCGAGAGGAAGCACGAGAGTTCCGCCCACTTCCAAAGGAGCCCCGTTTCAGCCTCCTAGCTCGAGAGGAGGGATCCTTTCCCTGCGTGGTCGGGAAAGAATTCCCGGCGTTCCCGTCGCATCTCAAGAGGAGGCGCTCTCCACAGGAAAGGTGAGAGGAACTCCAGGGTCCTGCCACATTCCCAGAGTCCCCCAGATGTCTCAGTCCATTCCAGGGAAACCTGTTTTCCCTGCACTGCCTCGACTTTCAAGCCGAGGATCGACTCACACCGACGGTGGCACGTGGGACAGCCCTGTGGGAAAGCCTCGTGGGAAAGCCTCGTGGGAAAGCCTCGAGGGAAAGCCACAGATCCCTTGATCCACACGAAGGGAACCGTGACACTGCTGCTACAGCTCGGGAGGAAAGCGCACATCCATGCCCACACTCGAGACGAGGACTGACTCCCATGGGGAGACTCCAGAAGTACCCCAAGATCCATGTCAACATTGGAGAGGAATCCTCAGGTTCCGGCACCTGAATCCACACAAGGTTTTAGACGCCGCATCGACGGGAGTGGAATCCCGAGAGGCCCCCGTGAGGCCCCCGAGCAACTCGCATGGGGACTTGCCTTTCCTGAGGCCACCAGAGCGGCTCCCTGAGGTTCCCGACGTTAGTCGAGAGCACGTGCCGCAACTCAAGAAAATCCAGGAGGTTCTCCCCTCCAGGCGAGATGAGGCCCATTTCCGCAGAGGCGTCTCGAGGCTAATCACATCTCATATCTGGAACTTCCAAAGGGTCCTTCACACCCTTGCTGCAACTCAAGAAGTTCCCCGACATACCCGTCTCCACTCGAGAAGAAGCACGAGAGTTCCACCCACATCTAGAGGAGCCCCGTTTCCGCCTCCTAGCTTGAGAGGAGGGATCCTTTCCCTGCGTGGTCGGGAAAGAATTCCCGGCGTTCCCTTCGCATCTCAAGAGGAGGCACTCTCCACAGGAAAGGCGAGAGGAACTCCAGGGTAGTGCCACCATTCCCAGAGACAACCAGATGTCTCCGAACATTCCAGGGAAACTTATTTTCCCTGCACTGCCTCGACTTTCAAGCCGAGGATCGACTCACACCACGGTTGCATGTGGGACAGCCCTGTGGGAAAGCCTCGTGGGAAAGCCTCCTGTGATAGCTTCCTTGGAAAGCCCCTGATCCCTTGATTTACGCGAAGGGAAGCGCGACACTGCTGCTAACGCTCAGGAGGAAAGCGCACGTGCATGCCCCCATTCAAGACGAGGACTGACTCCCCTGGGGAGACTCCAGAAGTACCCCAAGATCCATGTCAGCACTGGAGAGGAATCCTCAGGTTCCGACACTGACTCCACACAAGGTCTTAGGCCCCAGCATCGACGGGAGAGGAATCCCGAGAGGCCCCCGAGCAACTCGCATGGGAACTGGCCTTTACTGAGGCCTCCAGAGCGGGTCCCAGGGGTCCCCGTCGTAAGTCGAGAGCACCTGCCGCAACTCGAGAAAATCCAAGAGGTTCTCCCCTCCAGGCGAGATGAGGCCCATTTCCGCTGAGGCGTCTCGAGGCTATTCACACCTAACCTCTGGAACTTCCAAAGGGTCCTTCACACCCTTGCTGCAACTCAAGAGGTTCCCGACATATCCGTCTCCACTCGAGAGGAAGCACGAGAATCCCGCTCACATCCAGAGGAACCCCGTTTCCGCCTCCTTGCTCGAGAGGAGGGATCCTTTCCTGCGTGGTCGGGGAAGAATTCCCGGCATTCCCGTCGCATCTCAAGAGGAGGCACTCTCCACAGGAAAGGCAAGAAGAACTCCAGGGTCGTGCCACCATTCCCAGAGTCCCGCAGATGTCTCAGTCCATTCCAGGGAAACCTGTTTTCCCTCCACTGCCTCGACATCAAGCCGAGGATCGAGTCACACCACGGTGGCACGTGGGACAGCCCTGTGGAAAAGCCTCGTGGGAAAGCCTCCTGGGAAAGCCTCGAGGGAAAGCCACAGATCCCTTGAGCCACGCGAAGGGAAGCGTGACACTGCTGCTACAGCTCGAGAGTAAAGCGCACGTGCATGCCCCCACTCGAGACGAGGACTGACTCCCCTGGGGAGACTCCAGAAGTACCCCAAGATCCATGTCAGCACTGGAGAGGAATCCTCAGGTTCCAGCACCGACTCCACACAAGGTCTTAGACCCCGGCATCGATGGAAGAGGAATCCCGAGAGGCCCCCGAGCAACTCGCATGGGGAATGGTCTTTCCTGAGGCCACCAGAGCAGGTCCCTGAGGTCCCCGTCATAATTGGAGAGCACCTGCCACAACTCGAGAAAATCCAGGAGGTTCTTCCTTCCAGGCGAAATGAGGCCCATTTCCGCTGAGGCGTCTCGAGGCTAATCACACCTAAACTCTGGAACTTCCAAAGAGTCCTTCACACCCTTGCTGCAAATCAAGAAGTTCCCCGACATTCCCGTCTCCACTCGAGAGGAAGCTCGAGAGTCCCGCCCACATCCAGAGGAGCCCCGTTTCCGCCTCCTAGCTCGAGACGGGGAATCCTTTCAGTGTGTGGTCGGGAAAGAATTCCCGGTGTTCCCGTCGCCTCTCAAGAACAGGCGCTCTCCACAGGAAAGGCCAGAGGAACTCCAGGGTCGTGCCACCATTCCCAGAGTCCTCCAGATGTCTCAGTCCATGCCAGGGACACCTGTTTTCCCTGCACTGCCTCGACATTCATGCAGATGATCGACCCACACAACGGTGGCACTTGGGACAGCCCTGTGGGAAAGCCTGTTTGGAAAACTTGGTGGGAATGCCCAGAGGGAAAGCCACAGATCCCTTGATCGTCGGGCCGGGAAGACTGACACTGGTTCTAGAGCTCGGGAGGAAAGCGCACGTGCATGCCCCCACTCGAGATGAGGACTGAATCGCCTGGGGAGACTCCAGAAGTACCCCAGGATCCATGTCAGGCCTGGAGAGAAATCCTCACGTTCCGGCCCCAACTCCAGACAAGGTCTTAGGTTCCGGCATCTACGGTAGAGGAATCCAGGGAGGTCCCCTAGCAACTCGCATGGGGACCTGCCTTTCCTGAGGCCACCAGAGCGGGTCCCTGAGGTCCCCGTCGTAAGTCGAGAGCACCTGCCGCAAGTCGAGAAAATCCTGGAGGTTCTCCCCTCCAGGCGAACAGAGGCGAATTATTGCTGAAGCATCTCGAGGCCAATCACACCTACCCCCTGAACCGTCCAAAGGTTCCTTCACACCCTTGCTGCAACTCAAGAAGTTCCCCGATATACCCGTATGCACTCGAGAGGAAGCAGAAGGGTCCCGCCCACATCCAAAGGAGCCCCGTTTCCGCCTCTTTGCTCGAGATGAGGGATCCTTTCCCTACTTGGTCGAAAAAGAATTCCCGAGGTTCCCGTCGCATCTCAAGAGGAGGCCCTCTCCACAGGAAAGCGGATAGGTACTCCAGGTCAGGCCACCATTCCAAGAGTCCCCCAGATGTCTCAGTCCATTTCAGAGGAACCTGTTTTCCCCAAACTGCCTCGACTTTCACGCCGAAGATCGACTCAAACCACAGTGGCACGTGGGACAGCCCTGTGGTAAAGCCTCGTAGGAAAGCCTCGTGGGAAAGCCTTGAGGGAAAGCCTCGAGGGAAAGCCACAGATCCCTTGATCCACGCGATGGGAAGCGTGACACTGCTTCCACAGCTCAGGAGGAAAGCGCACGTGCATGCCCCCACTCGAGACGAGGACTGACTCCCCTGGGGAGACTCCAGAAGTACCCCAAGATCCATGTCAGCACTGGAGAATAATTCTCAGTTTACGGCCCCGACTTCACAAAAGGTCTTAGGCCCCAGCATTGAAGGGAGAGGAATCCTGAGAGGCCAATAAGCAACTCGCACGGAGAGTGGCCTTTCCTGAGGCCACCAGATAGGGTCCCTGTGGTCCCCGTCGTAAATCGAGAGCACCTACCGCAACTCGAGAAAATCCTGGAGATTCTCCCCTCCAGGCTAGATGAGGCCCATTTCCGCTGAGGCGACTCGAGGCTAATCACATCTAACCTTTGGAACTTCCATAGGGTCCTTCACACCCTTGCTGCAACTCAAGAAGTTCCCCGACATACCCTTGTCCACTCGAGAGGAAGCGCGAGCGTCCCTTGCACATCCAGAGAAGGCCCTTTTCCTCCTTGTAGCTCGAGATGAGGGATCCTTTCCCTGCGTGGTCGGGAAAGAATTCCTGGCATTCCCGTCGCATCCAAGAGGAAGCGCTCTCCACAGGAAAGGCGAGAGGAACTCCAGGGTCGTGCCACCATTCCAAGAGTCCCCCAGAGGACTGAGTCCATTCCAAAGGAAACTCTTTTACCTGCACTGCCTTGACTGTCACGTCGAGGATCGACTCACACCACGGTGGCACGTGGGACAGCCCTGTGTGTTAGCCTCGTGGGAAAGCCTCATGGGAAATCCTACAGGGAAAGCCACACATCCCTTGATCCACCCGTCGGGGTAGCATGACACTGCTGCCACCGTTAGGGAGGAAAGCCCACGTGCATTTCCCCACTCGAGACGAGGACTGACTCCCCTAGGGAGAGTCCAGAAGTACCCAAAAATTCACGTCAGCACTGGAGAGGAATCCTCAGTTTCCGGTCCCAACTCAACACAAGGTCTTTGACTCGGGAAATGCAAGCAGTTAAAAGATCTCTCCTTTGGAGCCTCGAGGGGGGATCGGGGCTTCTCTGGATGTGGGCGGGACCCTCGTGCTTCCTTTGAGTGTAGACGGGTATGTCGGGAAAGCTCTTGAGTTGCAGCAAGTGTGTGAAGGAACCATTGGAAGTTCCAGAGGTTAGGTGTGCTTAGCCTCTAGATGCGTCAGTGGAAATAGGCCTCATTTTGCCTGTAGTGGAGAACCTCCTGGATTTTCTCGAGTTACGGCAGGTGCTCTCGAATTACGACGGGGACCTCAGGGAACCTGTCTCGTGGCCTCAGGAAAGGCCAGTCCCCATGCAAGTTGCCAGGGGGACTCTCGGGATTCCTCTTGGGTCGATGCCGGGCCTAAGACCTTGTGTGGAGTCGAGGCCGGATCCTGAGGATTCCTCTCCAGTGCTGACATGGTTCTTGGGGTACTTCTGGAGTCTCCCCAGGGAAGTCAGTCCTCGTCTCGAGTGTGGGCATGCACGTGCGCTTTCCTCCCGAGCTGTAGCAGCAGTGTCACGCTTCCTAACGCGTGGTCAAGGGATCTGTAGCTTTCACTCAAGTCTTTCCTTCAAGGCTTTCCCAAGAGTCTTTCCCACAGGGCTGTCCCACCTGCCACCATGGTGTGAGTCGATCCTCGGCTTGAAAGTCGAGGCAGTGCAGGGAAAACAGGTTCCTCTGGAATGGACTGTGACATCTGGGGGACTCTTGGAATGGTGGTACGACCCTGGAGTTCCGCTCGCCTTTCCTGTGGAGAGCGCCTCCTCTTGAGATGGGACGGGAACGCCGGGAATTCTTTCCCGACCAAGCAGGGAAAGGATCCGTCATCTCGAGGTCCGAGGCAGAAACGGGGCTCCTCTGGATGTGGGCGGGACCCTCGTGCTTCCTCTGGAGTGGAGACGGTATGTCGGGGAACTTCTTGAGTTTCAGCAAGGTTGTGAAGGAACCTTTGGAATTTCCAGAGTTTAGGTGTGATTAGCCTCGAGTGCCTCAGCGGAAATTGGCCTCATCTTGCCTGGAGGGGAGAACCTCCTGGATTTTCTCGAATTGTGGCAGGTGTTCTCAACGTACGCTGGGACCTCAGGGACCCGCTCTGGTGGCGTCAGGAAAGGCCAGTTCCCATCCGAGTGGCTACGGGGCCTCTCAGGATTCCTCTCCCGTCGATGGTGGGGCCTAAGACCTTGTGTGAAGTCGAGGCCGGTACCTGAGGATTCCTCTCCCGTGGTGACATGGTTCTTGGGGTACTTCTTGAGTCTCCCCAGGGGTGTCAGTCCTCTTCTCAGCGGGATCATGCAAGAACGCTTACCTCCTGAGCTGCAGTAGCAGTGTCACGCTGCCCGTCGCGTGGATCAAGAGATCTATGTCTTTCCCTCGAGGTATTTCTCATGGGGCTTTCCCTCGAGGCTTTCCCACGAGGCTTTCCTCATTTGTCTATCAGAAAGAAGAAAGGACTCATTAAAATTGGTCAGGCACGGTCTCACTTCACTGGCTCAGAAGATGTAGTACTGTAAGCATTCGCCTAAGACCGTTTTTTTTATCACATCTTTATGTGCACAAGCACCTTGATTTATGATATAAGGTCAGGGATGGCGCACTCCCTGCGTGACTCTGTAATTCAATTCCCTATTGGTCGTAAACAAAAGATGCTTATCACCTAAGCAAAGCCAAAAAAATAAAATGCAGATTCAGTTTCCGGAAAGACCTGTATTCCCCCATGTCGCTTGCTTTTTTCGCTCCCCCACCGTATTTTCTGGCTGAATTCTCTTCATCTGGAGGCAATGTGATCGTATTCAAGTCTCCGTAATCCAAGTTACTTCCAGCCTCCTTTTTTCTCCGAATAATCTTCTCCTCACCTACACAATCCCATTGTCTAAATCTCTTTTATATCTGGGCGATTAAAATATGTATATGCTCAAAGACGCACGACTACGTCCCCACGCTTCGAATCACCCTGATCCACCGGGCTGGCGACCACGGCACTTTCCCTGCGTCTGGTTCGCGGAAACAGCATCATTCCGCGCGGTTTCCCAGGTCCGACATCTCAAGAAGAGGGCGCCTCCTGCCACAGGAAAGGCGAAGAGGAACTCCGCAGGTCGCTGCACAATATCACAGAAGTCCCCCAGATGTCTCAGTCCATGTACCAGAGGAAACCTGGTTTCAACCGTGCCACTGCCTTGATTTTCACAGACGAGGATCGACTCCGCGCAGCCATTCGGTGCGCACGTGGACAGATGGCGATGTGGC
>NW_017216157.1:0-23508 GCF_001704415.2 Capra hircus
CTTGGATCTCCTTGCCAAAATCTTAGAGCCATGCATGCTCAGCTGGGACTCTTTGTGACCCCATGGATTGTATGTAGCCTGCCGAGCCCCTCTGTTCATGGGATTCCTAGGCAACAGTACTGGAGTGGGTTGCCATTTCCTTTTCCAGGGATCTTTCCAAACCAGGGATCGAACCTGCATCTCCTGCATTGGCATTGGCAAGCAGATTCTTTATCACTGAGCCACCAAGGAAGCCATAATCTTGAGAAGTAGGACTATATTATAGATGTTAATTTCCTGTTCAAAGTCGTTTTATGGTAAGGGCATGACCTTGAAACCTAGGTGGTCTGATAGTGGGCACATGTGGCCACATACCCATAGGCACAGAGCTCACATGAAAATGTAAAAACAAAAAATGTACCCTGAGGCAGTGTTAGTTCACAGACCCAGGCAGGGTTAATATAGTCTTTTTTATACTCTTCCCTTGAGAGTGAGAAGAGAAGGTGTTAGAGTCCCTCAGGCCCTGACTTTTTACCTCTTCGCCTCATTGAACAATGACCAGGAAAAATAAATAAATAAGGAGATCAACCTGTCTATCAGTCCTTTCCTTCCTCCTTGACTTATTACTTTAGCTGATGTGTCTAGTCCTCTTGCAGATTTTCTGTTTGTCTATCACCATAATATCTTCTCTCCATTTGACCCAATAACCAAACTTGGTGAGTGCTGGTTATTTAAAGAGGGTGGTTGGAAGAGAAAGAGAGAGTGAATGAAAAGCTCAGGATTCCATTTTCTAGGAGTCACAGACCAAGCACTACAAATCTCTTCCCGAGAAACTCAGATTTTAAGCTGAGTTATGGTCTCCTGTACTTGGATATATGCTTCAAATGATTAGAAAGATAAACAGCTGGGTTAAGGATGGCAAGGTAAGTGTTGTTCAGGCACTTTTGTTAGATTTGTGGCAAGGACCCACAGCCCTAACTTGAGTAGTTTTAAGTGTTTGGATACTCTTATTAGCTTTTATGCCTCTGTCTATTTCTGTTTCTTCTTCACTGTGTGATTTGACTGTTGGGATCATCCAGATGACAAAAATAGAATCCAATAAAAAAGCAAATCTTATTGTGTGCTTACTATGTATCAGACACTGGACTAAAGCATAGTTTGAGGGGCATGTCTTGTTTTGTCCTAAAAGTAACAAAAAATTAGATATTAGGCCCTTTTCAAAAATGAAGAATCCAAGGATTATATAGTTCAACTAAGTTTGCCCAAGTTCACACAGCTAGAAAAATTATGGAATTGAGATTAAAACCATCTGGTTCTGCTGCACTTTGTGCCTATATGCTATTGAAATAATATGGGTACATGTATGTGTGTGTATCTATCATAATTACATTTAGCCAAATCAATACTGTTATATCTTCTAATTCCTAGTTTGAGTTTAAATTTCACCAATTATAATGTTATCTTCTATTTCTGGCTTATTTAAATAGAATTCAATCAAGAACTGCATTTGCTTGTGCGTTCTCTAAAATTTATTTTACTTTAGAAAAGTATTTTCCTCCTCCAAGTACCCTACCCTTTTAATGGCACTGACATTTTGAGAAGACCAGGCTGTTTCGTAGATTGCCCCACATTGTAGATTTTTCTGAGCTGCGAAACGACAAGCCTCAGAACTAACTTTGTGTGCCCATGTATGTCTGTAAATGTTTCTGAATGACTGTAGAAACATCTGTTGTGTTTGAGTGCATGAAAATATAAAAACTAGAGAAGACTTTCCTCAGACATGTCTGAGAAAAGATGATTTCAGACCAGCTGGAAGAGCTGTGATTCAGAGTATGTGGTTTTCGGGTGCTGGTGCCATGTATTGTTTTGAGTGTGTGAGCAGCACAGAAGAGGGATTTTCAACACAAAGGCTGCATAACCTAATTAAATCTCTACCATGGCCATGGGTGAGTTCTAGGCCTCCGGTGGATAAGAGAGCTGAGTGAAGATGTTGACAGAGGATGCACACACTTAGCGTATAAGGGATTGGTCTGTGGCCGCTGTCTGAACTCTGCACTGTGTTCCCAGAACCAGAACATATGAATTCCAGAGACACTAGAGGAGAGTTTGAGTTTCTGTAAGAAATGAGATTTTGCTTATACATAAGGGAAGGTCAGAAAGAACAGAGCACCTGATTTTTCTTTGGCAAAAGCAGAAGAGTGACGACACTAAGTGCTGGCTTGGGAGATGGAAGGTATGGTGAACTGGGCCTAAAGAATGTGGTAAAAAGTGCCTGTAGGGATAAAGCTGAGCACGAGTTTTGACCTTGTCAGGTTAGGAGTCTGAGGCATGTGGCTATCACAAGCTTTCTCTTAGTGCTGATCCTGGAAGTCCCTGGCCTTGTTGTGGTTAGTTATCCCTAGAATAGAAATCATTTTCTACGTAGATGCATTACTGGATCAAGAAGGTTGAAGAACCTAGCATTATTTTTGTGCATAATGTCTATTTGTTCATTAATGATAATTTGAGCAGCTGAGTCACAAACATCTTTGTCCTGCAGTTAAGAGTCTACGGCTGCCCCACTACCTTCACTGCTCTCCTCTCCTGGCCTCAAGGGAACAGCTCATCTTTGTTTCCACCAGGGAAGTGAATCAATTTTTATACTATCTTTAAAGATTACAATTCACTTTCAGTTATTACAAAATATTGGCTATATGGGACTTCCCTGTTGGTCCAGTGGCTAAGACTTCTCCTTCCAATGCAGTGCGTGTGGGTTTGATCCGTGGTCCAGAATTAAGATCCCACATGCCTCTCAGCCAAAAAACCAAAACATAGACAGAAGCAATATTGTAACAAACTAAAAAACTTTAAAAATGGTCCATGTAAGAAAAAATATTGGCTATTTTCCCACGTTGTACAATATATCCTTGTAACCTCTTATACCCAATAGCTTGTACCTCCCACTCCCCAACCATCATATTGCCCCTTCCCCTACTTCTCCACACTGGTAACCATTGGCTTATTCTCTATATGTGTGAGCCTGCTTTACTTTTATTATATTCACAACTTTGTTGTATTTTTCAAACTCCACATATAAGTGATATCATACAGTATTTGTCTTTCTCTGTCTGACTTATTTCACTTAGCTTAACACCTTCCAAGTCCATCCATGTTGTGTCAAACAGGAAAATTTCAAGGACCTAGTCTTTAAAAGATTTATTCCCAGAGTAAAGATTTTGATAATTTACAAAGAAAATGGCAATGATACAATCCAATCATGCAGTATTTTTATATTATCATTGGTGTTTGTTATAGTGTGTACGATGTGTGCATATGAGTGTATATGTATAGTAATGTGTAGATATGTGTATGTTTGTGTGAGAGAAAGGAGGGAGGAGGGATTTCAGGTTTGTGTAAAATTGTGTGTGGGTAAATATATGATGGTAAAACATATGAAAGAATGTGAGTATAGATCAAAGCATTCTTGAAATTTTAAGTACTATGTATGTGTGCATCTAAGAGAGTATATATCCTGCAGTGGACATGTCTATCAAATAGAATATGCATTTACAAAGAAATAATTCTTTTGGATAGAAACCTTGTTTCTATTTTTATTCAAAATTGTTATTAAGTCCAAAGCATTAGATAGTATAAAGCTGTAGAGTTTACTGAGTTCTGGAAAACAGTATTTTTGGAGGAACAAGAATCCATGAGCTCGAGTGTGTGGGATTTTAAAATTTAAATTTTAGTTGCACCTGTTTTTCAGCATAGTCTAGGAACTCAGACAGTGTTGGCTAAACTGAATTAGGATTTTGAATCTAAAAAAGTGATGTGGACTTCACAAATTGAAGAAGCACAGTCACATGAAGCTTGAAAAGAGTGAATAATTGCTTGGGACAATGACAGAAGGAATTGATATTAATTAATGATGACTATGCATGCTTGCTAAGTCGCTTCAGTTGTGTCTGACCTGGTGACCCTATGGACTGTAGGTCACCAGGCTCCTCTGTCATGGGATTCACCAGGCAGAATACTGGAGTGGATTGCCATGCACTCCTCTAGGGATCTCCCGCTTAGGGATCAAACCCGCATCTCTTAAGTCTCTTGAATTGACAGTCAAATTCTTACAACTAGGCCCTTGGAATCCCTTAATGATGTCCATAAATCATGTAAACTATAATCCACCAACTCATGGAAAAATATGTCCTGTAAATTGTAGTTGTAATAGAGGTACACTGCATAATCAAAAGAATGATTGATCCAATATGGAAACTGCCTGGAAAAGCTGTATAAATCATCAGCGATGGCCAGAATAACAAGATAGTCTCTTTAGTAAGTAATGTATGTTCTATTATATATGAGACTGTGTGGCTTATGCATGTTACCTGCAACTTCCTAACAATCTTCTTCACTACAAAGATCTCACTTTGAATTATAATTAGACAGCCACTTTATTTTCGGGATATATAATAGCTGTTGGAAGTGAGGGTGACTCAAGTGAGCCTAACATTTACACCCTCTGTCCTCAGGAACTGGGACTGTGCCATCCTGGTCTGCCATGGTCCTTTGAACCTGAGCAGTGACAACGCAGGACCTCATGCTGGTGGGGATCCCAGGCCTGGAGCAAGCCCATGTGTGGATTGGAATCCCTTCTGTGTCATCTATATTGTAGCCATTGTGGGAAACTGCATCCTTCTCTACCTAATCTTAGTGGAGCGTAGCCTCACGAACCCATGTTTCTTTCTCTCCATGTGGCCATAACTGACCTCACCTTGTCCACAGTTGGTGTTCCTAAAACACTCAGTATCTTTGGCTTGGGGCTCGAGAGATCACATTCCCAGGGTGCTCGCACAAGTGTTCTTCTCCACTACAGCTTTGTCCTGGATTCAGCCATCCTGATGCCATGGCATTTGACCGCTATGTGGCCATCTGTTCTCCCTTGAGATACAACACTATCTGACCCAAGACCATCATCAAGATTGTGGTGGGAATCTCCTTCGTAGTTTCTGCATCATCCTGCAGTTGTATTCCTGCTCACAACGACTGCCTTTCTTAGGACACGCATCATACCGACACATACTGTGAGCACATAGTGTTGCCCGGCTCGCCTGTGCGGACATCTCCATCAACATCTGGTATGGCTTTGCGTCCCATCATGACAGTCATCTCAGATGTGATCCTCATTGCTGTTTCTTACACACTCATCCTCTGTGCTGTCTTCGCCTCCCTCCAAGAAGCCGCAGAAGGCCCTGGGCACCGTGGTTCCATGTCTGTGTCATCCTCATGTTTTATACACCTGCCTTTTTCTCCATCCTTGCCCACCGCTTTGGACACAATGTCTCCCACGCTTTCCACATCATGTTTGCCAACCTCTACATTGTTATCCCACCTGCACTCAATCCCATTGTTTATGGAGTGAAGACCAAGCAGATCAGAGAGAAGGTCACCATTTTATTTTGTACCAAGAGGACCTAATAATGTTCCAATGAACCATGGAAAAGCTAGGATAAGTTTACAGCATGTATTAATATAGCCAAATTTTAAAAAAGCAAATGCTATTTAAAGCAAGAATAGTCTATAAGTGATTTTGCATATTAGGGAAATGCCATGATCTATAGGAAAGAGATGCTTCTGTATTTATTGATGAAAATGTTAAATGCATTGCCTTTGAAGGAGAGACTGTTAGAGGAAAGTATATTCAAAAAAAGGTTTTTAGGAAAGCCCTCCTTGAACAAAATTGCATATTCCCTAAGAAAAATGAAAATCATGAGATGTCAGTCAAGTCAGGATGGAAGGATGGCATAAATCAGGCAGAGGAGGTGAAAGACCCATACCACTAAAAACTTTAAGACATTGATAACAGAAATGAAAAAGACACAAATATAGGTTTTTCTATTATCCAAAAGTAGAATATTCTTTTTTTTAATTGGAGGAAAATTTCTTACAATGCTGTGGTAGTCTTTGCCATACATCAACAAGGATCAGTTATAATTATATATATTTCTTCTGTCTTCAGTCTCCCTCCCCCACCCCATCTCACCCCTCTAGGTCATCACAGAGCACCAAGCTGGGATCCTCGTGTTATATAGCAGCTTCCCACTAGTTGTGTATTTTTGCATGATAGTGATATTTATCAATGCTGCTTTCTCAACTTGTCCTACCCTTTCTTTCTCCCACTGTGTCCAGCATTCCATTCTCTACCTCTGTGTCTCCATTTCTTCTCTGTTAATATGTTCATCAGTACATTTTTTTTTTAGATTCCATATATATGCACTAGTATATAATGTTTGTTTTTCTCTTTCTGACTTGTTTCACTCTGATAACAGGCTCTAGGTTAATTCACCTCACAATAACTGACTCAACTTCCTCCCTTTTGTAGCTGAGTAATATTTCATTGTATATATGTACCATAGCTTCTTTATCAATTTATCTGTTGATGGACATCTAGGTGACTTCCATGCCCTGGCTATTGTAAATAGTGCTGCAATGAGTATTGGGGTACACAGATCCTTTTGAGTTGTGGTTTTCTCAGGATATACACCCAGTAGTGGGATTGCTGGGTCATATGGTATTTTTATTCCTAGTTTATTAAGGAATTTCCATACTGCTCTCCATATTGGCCGTACCAATTTACATCCCTACCAACAGTGCAGCAGTGTTCCCTTTTCTCCACTTCCTCTCCAGCATTTATCATTTGTAGTGTTTTTTGATGATGGCCATGCTGATTGCTCTGAAGTGATACCTTGTTGTACTTTTGATTACATTTCTCTAATAGTGAGTGATGTTGGACATTTTTTCATGTATTTATTGACCATCTGTATGTCTTCTTTGGAGAAATGTCTATTTAAGTCTTCTGCTCATTTTTTAATTGGGCTGTTTGTTTTTCTGATATTGAGCTGTATGAGATGCTTATATATTCTAGAGATTTATCTTTGTTCATGCTCTGTTTACAATTATTTTCCAAATTAAATCATTCTTATGAAACCTTTGGTAAGTCAAAATAGAGTAAAGCAAAATTAGCCTTAAGACACATCTTGCTAATGGATGCAAAAAATAATTGAGATAAAGCATAAATGCTCACTGACATAGTAGAAAGCTCTGAAGTCTTGATACTGAGATGCTGAGAATAGTTCCCAGAGAAGGTTCCATGCAGTATCAGTCTTGCTGCTCTTGGTGTGCACTTCTCTATGACTGTTAGTTAGTTGCAAAACTAATGCTGAACATTGCTTTCCCATTTCATTTTATTGATAAAAGCAATAATCCTCTTCCAATTTTTTTCAGTTTGTGAAAAGTTATTAATATAAGTGTTTCTTAAAAGTTAAGTGGTGTAAAGCAAACTTTTGAAAAGTGGGGTTATCTGTAAATGGAAAGGTGTTTAATGTTCTTGAATTGGGGAGAGCTGATGTTAAAATGTTCATACAACCTAAAGCCATCTGCAGACTCATTGCCATTCCTGTCAAAATTCCAATGGCATTTTTCACAGGCATAGAAAAAGTAATATTAAATTCTCAAGGAACCACAAAAGACTAAGGAGTGAAAACAATCTCACAATAAAAGTTCAGAGCCTGGAGCCATCGTATTACCTGATTTAAAATTATATTATAAATCAATAGTAATAAAAACATTATGGTGATTATGGATCAGTGAAACAGATTAGAAAACCAAGAAATGAAAACTCACATATATGGTCCACCAAGGGCACCAATAGGGAAACGATAGTCTATTTAATAAATGGTATTGGGGAAAGCGATACTGACAGGCAAATCGTATAACTGGATCCTGATGTTATGTCACTCACACAACTTAAGTCAAATGGATTAATGACTTAAGTTTTTTTTTTTTTTTTTTTTGCTGTGCCATATGGTATGCAGGATCTTTGATCCCATGACTAGGATCTAACCTGCACCTCTTGCAGTGGAAGAGCAGAGTCTTAACCACTGGATCATCAGGAAAATCCCTCAAAATGGATTAATTGTTTAAATATATGACCTGAATTTATAAAACTCTTAATAGAAAACTTAAGGTAAAAGCTTTTACTTTGGGCTTGACAGTAATTTTTTAAATGACACAAAAAAAACCCACAGGTAAAATAAGCAAAAATAAACTAGTGAGACTACATAAAATTAGAAAGCTTCTGTACAGCAAAAAAAAAAATAAAAAAAAAAATCATATAAATGAAAAGATAATATATGGAATGGGAGAAAAATATTTGTAAGCCATAGATCTGAAAAGGGGTTGTTATCCAAAATATAGATGGAAACATAAAATTTAAAAATGATTATAATAATAATGAACTGACTAAACTTAATCTGATTAAAAATGGGCTAAAGACTTGAGAAGACATTTTATTCCAAAGAAGAAAACAAATGATCAACAGTCACATGAAAAGGTACTCAACATCTCTAGTCATCACGGAAGTGCAAATCAAAACCACAGGTAAGATTTAACTTCATACCTCTTAGGGTAGATATTACCCAAAAGACTAAAGATGACAAATGTTGGTGAGGATGTGCAGAAAAGGCAATCCTTGTACATTGTTGGTAAGAATGTAAATTATTACAACCATTATGGAAAAAGCATGATGGCTTCTCAAAAAAATAAAAATAGAACTATCATATGGCCCAGCAATTCCGCTTGTAGGTATATATGTATGCATGCTCAGTCACTTCAGTTGTGCCTGACTCTTTGCAACCCCAATGACTATAGCCTGCAAAGCTCTTCTGTCCATAGGATTATCCTGGCAAGAATACTGGGGTGGGTTGCCATTTCCTCCTCCAGGGGATCTTTCAGATCCAGGAATTGAAACCATGTCTCCTGTGGATCCTGCACTGGCAGAAGAATTCTTTACCACTTGAACCACCTGGGAAGCCTCTAAGTATATATACAAAAGCAATAATATCGAGGGTATAAAATCAGTATCTTGAAGTGATATCTGCAGCCAATATTTATTATAGCATTATTTGCAATAGCCAAGATATGGGAGAAACCTAGATTTCCTTTTCTAGAAGAATGGATCAAAAAGTAGTCTGTGTGTGTGTGTGGTGTGTGTGTGTGTGCGTGTACACACATATACATAAACACACTTACAAAAGAAATATGGAGAATATCACTGTAGATGTTTTTCATGGCTATTTTGAAAGTTCCAGGAGATTCGACTCCTTGAGACACTGATTCTTCTAGAAGACCTGAGCCTGCAGGGACTCAGTCCACCCCAGCCTTTGGGACCTCAGAACCTTATGAGCTAGACCCCCTGGGAAGAGTCTCATGGGGCCTCCCATAAGTTGATAATTGGATTAGCATCTGCTGTCTCTCAGCTGTCCACAGCCTGATGCCCCCTCTGAAGGCCCAGGAAAGAAAGAAGAAGATTGGCCCCATGAGAGTGCATTTCTGTCCATTCTCATGAAGGAGCTGGGGATTGGTGAGTGCTGTTTTGTGGCAGGACAGATATGATTGGAAAGCCGCAGCACAGCTCAGGCCAGATCCTGGGGCAGACCGAAAGACACACAGAGGACCTCAGAGGAGGAACAAGAAAAGACAAGGTAGGCTCAGGCCAGCTTTCCCCATGAGATAGTCCACAGGCCTGGGAGCCAGATTTTAAAGTCTAAAGGGTTGAAATGAGAATGGATAACAAAAACAAAAGAAAACAAGCAAGATTGGGGGTGTCAGGCAGACACCAATTCAGCAGCCAAAACCAATGGTCTGAGAGCTTGGATCTACGAAAAGTGAACTCAGATTTTGTGGTTTTTGTGTGATTTGACACTTTCTGTCCTCCATGTCAGCTTCCCTGATGGTTCAGGGGTAAAGAATCTGCCTGCCAATAAGAGATGTCGGTTCGATCTCTGGGTTGTTAAAATCCCCTGGATTAAGCGAAATGGCCACCCCGCTCCAGTATTCTTGCCTGGAGAATCACATGACAGAGGAGCCTGGTGGGTTACAGTTCATGGAGTCGCCAAAGAGTTGAACTAGACTTAGTAACTGAGCATGCACACATACCATCCATTCATATATATGCCCTTGTTTGCCATCATAATAGTATTATATTCTAGTCACTATTTATTGAGAATTTAATGTTTTCCAGTCATTGAGCTGAGGAGGACTTCTCTCCAGTAGAAAAATCTTCCTCTATGAGGAAACAGGAATTTTAGAGAAATCAAATTATTTGTTGAGTAATGAAAAAAAGGCACAGATTAAGTGAAAATTCAAGACATTGACTCTAAAAACTGAGGATTCTAAAGCATTGGATGCATTTTGATTTTTTTAGACCTTTGCCTATGATTTCATGTGCTTCTGGTATATGTGTAAATATCTGTGCTTGTTAATGGCAACCCCACTCCAGTATTCTTGCCTGGAGAATCCCATGGACAGAAGAGCCTGGTGGGCTACAGTCCCTGGGGTCGCAAAGAGTCGGACACGACTGAGCAACTTCACTTCACTTCACTTCATATTTATTTTAGCTGTTTATTCATTAAACTACACTTCAACATTCACATTAAATAAACAGAGTAAATAGAAGGAAGAATAGAGGTGGGATGAGGAGGGATGTGGCTCTAAATGTAGCAAGGAGCTTGTATGTGTAAGTGATTTACACATTGCTCATTTACTCAGTAAAAATTAAGTGTTTTATAGAAATTCAACTAGAATAAGCAGATAAAACTATGAATATGAAAATGTCTTACTCTCAAGAAAGATAGATAGTAGGCAAATAAATGCAATAAATTTTGATAAGTGCTTTTATAAGTCATAAGTACATGGGTTTAATTAAGACTTGAATGACATCTGGATTGGGGTGGTGTTTAGGGGAGAATGGTTACATATATGTGTATGGCTAACGTGTATGGCTAAGTCTCTTCGCTGTTTACCTGAAACTATCACAACATTGTTAATCGGCTATACCCCAGTATAAAATAAAAAAGGTAAAAAAAGAAAAAACTTGAATGATAAATAGAACTGAGCAACAGCACAGCCTAGGCTTGTTTGGAGATAAGAATAGGATGAAAATACTTATTCTCGGTCAAGGGGAATTCTCATAGTCAGGGACTTTAGCACTGAAGAATACAAGTTCTGTTTCCTTTTTTTTAGAAGAGTGGGCACTACAGGTCTAGACTTTTATTTTTCCACAATGACCATTGTTCAGAGAGGTGCAGTATCAATGAATGACAAATCAGTGCATAGGTATAGCTTTGAACGCCTTGCTGTGTGATTGCCCAACCTTAGAGGCGGCAGCGGTCTCATTTCTCCTTCACCACATGGTTTATCTCTGGCTCGATTCCTGATTGTCTTCAGAGAAAAGATAGAAGTTTCAGTGAATATGCAGGTTAAAATTTATAAGCAAATAGTTAAATACTGTAGCTGGAACCTTGGAAATTAAGCAGTACAGTAATTCACCATCTTTCATATGGTTTTTGGCAAGCATTCTTGAGCTGTAACATGAAAGCTGAAGAAGCTGTGGGACCGGATTGTGGAGATTCTGGTTGTTATGTTAAGGATTTTTTGATGTAGATTTAAAATAATTAGATCAATATAGGTATAAATGATGAATCTCAAGTTTCTGCTTTGGGTCATTTAATGGATGAAACTCATATTCTCTGATATATTAGAAAAGTAGGGGCATCAGATTTCTGAAGAAATATAATAGATTTTAATTTTAATTTTCAAAAAGTTAAATTGAGGTTCCCATGAGCTATCCAAAAGAGGATATTCAGAGTGCAGTTGGAGATGTGTGTCTTAAAAGATCTAAATGAGATCTAAAGCATTAGGAGGTGACAGTATAAAGTTGATGATATAATTCAGGGAAAGTATGGATAGAAAAGAAAAGGGCTTCAGGTAGGGACTTGAGGAATGTCAGGATTTAAGAGACACCAAAAGAAGAATAATCAAAGGATGAGCTGAAATATCAACTCGATTGAAGAAAAAACTCCAAAACTGTTGATAAAGCATTAAGAAAATGATTCAAAGATTGAAGACATACTCAGTAGTATCAAATGCTGCTGAGATATCGATCAAGGACTATAAGGTGGATGCAGACATCATTGTGACCTTCATGAAATCTGCTTCAGAAGTGAAAAGGAGAGACAGAAATGAGAATCACATGGGTTTAAGGATGAGCCGACATACCCGTCTCCACTCGAGAGGAAGCACGAGAGTCCCGCCCACATCCAAAGGAGCCCCGTTTCGCCTCCTAGCTCGAGAGGAGAGATCCTTTCCCTGCGGGTCGGGAAAGAATTCCCGGCGTTCCCGTCGCATCTCAAGAGGAGGCACTCTCCACAGGAAAGGCAAGAGGAAATCCAGGGTCGTGTCACCATTCCCAGAGTCCCCCAGATGTCTCAGTCCATTCCAGGGAAACCTGTTTTCCCTGCATTGCCTCGACTTTCAAGCCGAGGATCGACTCACACCAAGGTGGCACGTGGGACTGCCCTGTGGGAAAGCCTCGTGGGAAAGCCTCGAGGGGAAGGCCACAGATCCCTTGATCCACGTCGAAGGGAAGCGCGACACTGCAGCTAGAGCTCGGAAGGAAAACGCACTTGCATGCCCCCACTCGAGACGAGGACTGACTCCCCTGGGGAGACTCCAGAAGTACCCCCTGATCCATGTCGGCACTGGAGAGGAATCGTCAGGTTCCGGCACCAACTCCACACAAGGACTTAAGCCTGGCATCGACGGGAGAGGAATCCGAGAAGCCCCCGAGCAACTCCCATGGGGACTGGCCTTTCCTGAGGCCACCAGAGCGGGTCCCTGAAGTCCCCGTCGTAAGTCGAGAGCACCTGCCGTACCTCGAGAAAATCCAGGAGGTTCTCCCCTCCGGGCGAGATGAGGCCCATTTCCGCTAATGCGTCAAGAGGCTAATCACATCTAACATCTGGAAGTTCCAAAGGGTCCTTCACACCCTTGCTGCAACTCAAGAAGTTCCCCGACTTGCCCGTCTCCACTCGAGAGGAAGCACGAGAGTGCCGCCACATCCAGAGGAGCCCCATTTGCGCCTCCTAGCTCGAGAGGAGGGATCCTTTCCCTGCGTGGTCAGGAAAGAATTCCCGGCGTTCCCGTCGCATCTCAAGAGGAGGCACTCTCCACAGAAAGGCGAGAGAAAATCCAGGGTCGTGCCACCATTCCCAGAGTCCCCCAGATGTCTCAGTCCATTCCAGGGAAACCTGTTTTCCCTGCACTGCCTCGACTTTCAAGCCGGGATCGACTCACACCACGGTGGCACGTGGAACAGCCCTGTGGGAAAGCCTCGTGGGAAAGCTTAGAGGGAAAGCCTCGAGCGAAAGCCACAGATCCCTTGATCCACGCCAAGGGAAGCGTGACACTGCTGCTACTGCTCGAGAGGAAAGCGCAAGTGCATGCCCCCACTCGAGACAAGGACTGACTTCCCTGGGGAAACTCCAGAAGTACCCCAAGATCCATGTCAGCACTAGAGGGGAATCCTCAGGTTCCGGCACTGACTCCTAACAAGGTCTTAGGTCCCGGCATCGACGGGAGAGGAATCCCGAGAGGCCCCCGAGATACTCACATGGGGGACTGGCCTTTCCTGAGGCCCCAGAGCAGGTCCCTGAGGTCCCCGTCGTAAGACAAGAGCAACTGCCGCAACTCGACAAAGTCCAGGAGGTTCTCCCCTCCAGGCGAGATGAGGCCCATTCGTGCTGAGGCGTCTCGAGGCTAATCAGAGCTAACCTCTGGAACATCCAAAGGGTCCTTCACACCCTTGCTGTAACTCAAGAAGTTCCCCGACATACCCGTCTCCACTCGAGAGGAAGCACGAGAGTCCCGCCCACATCCAGAGGAGCCCCGTTTCCGCCTCCTAGCTCGAGAGGAGGGATCCTTTCCCTGCGTGGTCGGGAAAGAATTCCCGGCGTTCCCGTCGCATCTCAAGAGGAGGCACTCTCTACAGGAAAGGCGAGAGGAACTCCAGGGTCGTGCCACATTCCCAGAGTCCCCAGATGTCTCAGTCCATTCCAGGGAAACCTTTTTTCCCTGCACTGCCTCGACGTTCAAGCCGAGGATCGACTCACACCAGGGTGGCACGTGGGACATCCCTGTGGGAAAGCCTCGTGGGAAAGCCTTGTGTGAAAGCCTCGAGGGAAAGCCACTGATCCCTTGATCCACGCGAAGGGAAGCGTGACACTGCTGCTACAGCTCGGGAGGAAAGTGTACGTGCATGCCCCCACTCGACACAAGGTCTGACTCCACTGAGGAGAATACAGAAATACCCCAAGATCCATGTCAGCACTGGAGAGGAATCCTGAGGTTCCGGCACCCACTCCACACAAGATCTTAGGCCCCGGCATCGACGGGAGCGGAATCCCGAGAGGCCCCCCGAGCAACTGGCATGGGGACTGGCCTTTCCTGAGGCCACAAGAGCGGGTCCCTGAGGTCCCCGTCCTAAGTCGAGAGCACCTTCCGCAACTCAAGAAAATCCAGGAGATTCCCCCTCCAGGCGATATGAGGCCCATTTGTGCTGAGGCCGTCTCGAGTCTAATCACACCTAACCTCTGGAACTTCCAAAGGGTCCTTCACACCCTTGCTGCAACTCAAGAAGTTCCCTGACATACCCGTCTCCACTCGAGAGGAAGCACGAGAGTCCCGCCCACATCCAGAGGAGCCCCGTTTCCGCCTCCTAGCTCGAGAGGAGGGATCCTTTCCCTGCGTGATCGGGAAAGAATTCCTGGCCTTCCCGTCGCAACTCAAGAGGAGGCGCTCTCCACAGGAAAGGCGAGAGGAACTCCAGGGTCGTGCCTCCATTCCCAGAGTCCCCCAGATGTCTCAGTCCATTCCAGGGAAACCTGTTTTCCCTGCACTGCCTCGACTTTCAAGCCGAGGATCGACTCACACCACGGTGGCACGTTGGACTGCCCTGTGGGAAAGCCTCGTGGGAAAGCCTCGTGGGAAAGCCTCGGGGGAAAGCCTCGGGGGAAAGCCTCTGTGGGAAAGCCTCGAGCGAAAGCCACAGATCCCCTGATCCACTCGAAGGGAAGAGCGACACTGCTGCTACAGCTCGGAGGAAAGCGTAGTTGCATGCCCCCACTTGAGACGAGGACTGACTCCCCTGGGGAGACTCCAGAAGAACCCCAAGATCCATGTCGGCACTGGAGAGGAATCCTCAGGTTCCAGCACCGACTCCACACAAGGTCTTAGGCACCGGCATCGACGGGAGAGGAATCCCGAGATGTCCCCGAGCAACTCGCATGGGGACTGGGCCTTTCCTGAGGCCACCAGAGCGGGTCCCTGAGGTCCCCGTCGTAAGTAGAGAGCACCTGCCACATCTTGAGAAAATCCAGGAGGTTCTCCCCTCCAGGCGAGATGAGGCCCATTTCCGCTGAGGCGTTTCGAGGCTAATCACATCCTAATCTCTGGAACTTCCAAAGGGTCCTTCACACCCTTGCTGGCAACTCAAGAAGTTCCCCGACATACCCGTCTCCACTGGAAGGAAGCACGAGAGTCCCGCCAACATCCAGAGGAGCCCCGTTTGAGCCGCCTAGCTCGAGAGGAGGGATCCTTTCCCTGCGTGGTCGGGAAAGAATTCCCGGCGTTCCCGTCGCATATCAAGGGGAGGCACTCTCCACAGGAAAGGCGAGAGGAAATCCAGGGTCGTGCCACCATTCCCAGAGTCCCCCAGATGTCTCAGTCCATTCCAGGGAAACCTGTTTTCCCTGCACTGCCTCGACTTTCAAGCCGGGATCGACTCACACCATGGTGGCACGTGGGACAGCCCTGTGGGAAAGCCTCGTGGGAAAGCCTCGTGGGATAGCCTCGAGGGAAAGACACAAATCCCTTGATCGACCTGAAGGGAAGCGTGACACTGCTGCTACAGCTCGGAAGGAAAGCGCACGTGCATGCCCACACTCAAGACGAGGACTGACTCCCGTGGGGAGACTCCAGAAGTACCCCAAGATCCATGTCAGCAATGGTGAGGAATCCTCAGCTTCTGGGACTATCTCCACACAAGGTCTTAGGCCCCAGCATCAACGGGAGAGGAATCCCGAGAGGCCCCCGAGCAACTCGCATGGGGACTGGCCTTTCCTGAGGCCACCAGAGCGCGTCACTGAGGTCCCCGTCGTAAGTCGAGAGCACCTACTGCAACTCGAGAAAATTCAGGAGGTTCTCCCCTCCAGGCGAGATGAGGCCCATTTCCGCTGAGACTTCTCGAGGCTAATCACACCTAACCTCTGGAACTTCCAAAGGGTCCTTCACACCCTTGCTGCAACTCAAGAAGTTCCCCGACATACCCGTCTCCCCTCGACAGGAAGCAATAGAGTTTTGCCCACATCCAGAGGAGCCCCGTTTCCGCCTCCTAGCTCGAGAGGAGGGATCCTTTCCCTGCGTGGTCGGGAAAAAAATTCCCGGCGTTCCCGTCGCATCTCAAGAGGAGGCGCTCTCCACAGGAAAGGCGAGAGGAACTGCAGGCTCGTGCCACCATTCCAAGACTCCCCCAGATGTGTCAGTCCGTTCCACAGGAACCTGTTTTCCCTGCACTGCCTCGGCTTTCACGCCGAGGATCAACTCACACCACCGTGACAGGTGGGACAGCCCTGTGGGAAAGCCTCGTGGGAAAGACTCGAGGCAAAGCCACAGATCCCTTGGTCCACGCAAGGGGAAGCGTGACACTGCTGCTACAGCATGGGAGGAAAGGGCACGCTCATGCCCCCACTCGAGACAAGGCCTGACTCCCTTGTGGAGACTCCAGAAGTACCCCAAAATCCATGTCAGCACTGGAGAGGAATCCTCAGCTTCCGGCCCCGACTCCACACAAGGAGAGCACCTGCTGAAACTCGGAAATATCCAGGAGCCTCTCCATTCCAGGCGACATGAGGCCCATTTCTGCTGAGGCATCTCGAGACTAACCACACCTAACCTCTGGAACTTCCAAAGGGTCCTTCACACCCTTGCTGCAACTCAAGAAGTTCCCCGACATACCCTTTCCTCTTCACGTTCTGCCATAATGGTGGTGTCATCTGCATATCTAAGTTTGTTGATATTTCTACCGGCAATCTTGATTCCAGTTCATGTATCTTCCATCCCAGCATGTTTCATGATGTACTCTGCATAGAAGTTAAATAAACAGGGTGACGATATACAGCCTTGACATACTCCTTTTCCTTTTTGGAACCAGTCTGTTGTTCCATGTCCTGCTCTAACTGTTGCTTCCTGACCTTCATCCAGATTTCTCAAGAGGCAGGTTAGGTGGTCTGGTATTCCCATCTCTTTCAGAATTGTGGCTAAAACAACAGTATAAGGACCTTTCCGATGTCAGGCCAAGGAATTGTGTTTCCAGTCATTGAGCCACACCTGATCACTGAGCACAAATTCATGAATCTGTTCCTCAAGGGGGAATGATATTCTTTTTTATACAAACTTAGTTACCTGATTTATTACCTTACCTAATTGTTCCATCTGCTGTGAAATCCCACCCCCTTACTTGTGGCAAATCTGCTAAACACCTGCCTCACTGTGGGAGGGGGTCTCCCATAGAAAATTTCATAAGGACAACAACTGTGGGAACGTGCGGTTACCCGTAATATGAGTAAGTCTGCCGGAAGCAAGCCCATCCATGTACAGTCAGTCTCTATGATCCATTTTGAATGTGTTTCTTCAAGAGTTTGGTTGTTTCTTTCCACCATTCCAGGAACACTGGGGCCTATATGCTGTATGTAATTTCCACTGATATTTAGAGCTTCACATACCTGTTAATTAACGCGGCTACAAAGACAGGGCCATTGTCGGATTCTATACTGGTTGGAAACCCACGTCTGGGAATTATTTCTCAAATCAGCGAGCTACTTCATTTTCTTTTTCAGATCAGGTAGGGAAGGCCTCTGCCCAACCGGAGAAGGTACCTACTATTCTAGTAAGTCATGATAACAGGTGACTGCCTTTGCTTCCCCGAAGGACACTCGCTTTCCCTGCATCCTGAGAACTCCACGTCTCAGCCAGTTGGAAAAGCGCTTCTTGGAGGTCATTATTCAGGGGCAATTTCCCCTGGAGCCCAGGGCCATAGGGAGCGGCTCCACACTCCCAGGGAAAGGCAGAGCCACAGCCACACATCTGTCCCATCCCCTTTGCTCTGTAGGAGAGCTCTAGTGAGCCTAGGTCTGTCAGGAAAATTCTTGGCTCCTATGGGGACACATTCTATGTGTGAAACTGCATCCAGGACCTAGGGGCCACAGGGCGCCTGTTTCTCTCGGGGGCGGAGGGGTGGGGGGCCTGAAGCAGTGCGGCCCAGCAACAGCTTCCACATCCATCCAATTGCTCTTTTCTTACCTCTGATAGAACTAGCTTTGTTCCAGCCTTTGGCAATTTGGAGGCAAGCGGGCCCCACTTCCTCCCCAAGGAGGCATGGGACCTACTCTGAGTGGAAAGGCCCCTCACGGAGCTGAACCCAGGAAGGCACCCAGTCATGTCTGACACATTCCTGCATCCTGCTTCTTCATGAGCAATACCGCTATAATCTAGGAATGTCTTTCCAAGGCTCAGAAAGGACAGGGGAGATGCATGGTGCTGCCTCTGGAATTTCGGTCCTCTGAGCAGACCTGGAGGTCTCCCCTTGAAGGAGCTAACCAGTTTCTTCCAAATACAGGCTTGCAAACAGACACTGGGTGGCTGCCTCTTCTTCCCTGAAGGACGATCACTTTCCCCGCATCCTGTGAACTCTGCATCCCAGCCTGCTGGAAAAGCGCTTCTTGGAGGTCATTTTTCAGGGACAATTTTCCCTGGAGCCCGGGGCCATAGGGAGGGCCCCATGCTCGCTGGGAAAGGCAGAGTCACATCCACAGTCTGTTCTACCCCTTTTGCCCTGTAGGAGAGCTCTAGTGAGCCTAGGTCTGTCAGGAAAATTCTTGGCTCCTATGGGACACACCCTGTGTGTTAACCTGCATATCGGACCTAGGGGCCACAGGGCGCCTGTTCCTCTCAGGGGGGACCCTGAAGTGGTGCGGCCCAGCAACAGCCTGAACATCCATCCGATTGCTCTTTTCTTCCTTCTGATAGAGCTAGCTTTGCTTCTCGCTTTGGCATTTCTGAAGTCGGGGGAGCCCCACCGCTGTTGTCCTGGGGTCTATTGGAGGTACCGGGTCTATTGGACACCAGCATGGCACCCGACCCCCTCAGACACACTCCCGCAGCCTCCTTCCCCATGGGCAGGACTGTTCTGACCTAGGAATGTGTTCCCAAGGCTCAGAAAATGCAGGGAGACACACGGCCCTGACTCTGGAACTGAGGCCGTTGGAGCAGGCCTGGAGGTCTGACGTCTGAGACGCCAAACACTTGCTGCAAGATACAGGTGTGAAAACACACTCTCTGGGGCTGCCTTTCCTTCCTCCAAGGAAGAGAGCTTTTCCAGTCTCCTCCGTGCTGAGTCATACAAGGCTGCAAAGGTCTGGCTTAGAGGGCATTTCTCAGCGGCAATGGCCCCTGAGGTCCTGCACACAGGGAGGGATCCTACCCTCCCAGGGGAAGTCAAAGCAACCTCCAAACAGCTGTTCTATCATATTTCCTCTGCAGGAGGGAGCTAGTGAGCCCAGGTCTGTCTGGAACGTTCTTGGATCCTGTGGGGAAATCATCCTGGGAGCCCACCTGGATACCAGTCGTAGGGGCTAAAATTCGCATTTTCCTTCCTTGGAGCCCTAACGCAGTACAGCCTAGCAACTGCTTGAAAATCCATCCTGTTGCTGTTTTCTTCCCTCTGACAGAGCGAGCTTTGCTCCCCATTTTGGGATTTCAGAAGCAAGGTTTTGGCCTGCAACTCCTTGCCTGGGGTCCATTGGAGGTGCAAGGTGCCCTCGACCAGGTGACCCCAGCATGACACCTGGCCCCCCTCAGACACACTCCCGCAGCAGTCCCCATGGGCAGGACTGCTCTCACCTAGGAATGTGTTTGCAAGGCCAGGAAACTGCAGGGAGACACAAGGCCCTGATTCTGGAATTGAGTCTGTTGGAACAGGCCTGCAGGTCTTCTGTCTAACAAGCCAAACACTTGCTGCAAGATACAGGCCTGAAAACACACTCTTGGGCTGCCTTTCCTTCCTCCAAGGAAGAGAGTTTTCTCAGCCTCCTGTGGGCTGAGAGTCACACAGGGCTGAAAAGCACTTGCTGGGAGATTCTTTTTCATTGGCCATGGCCCCTGAGGCCCTGTGCTCAGGGAGGGCTCCCTCCCTCCCAGGGAAAGTCAAAGGAAGCTCCAAACGGCTGTTCAATCATGTTTCTGAGAGAGTCATTGCCAAGGCAGGTTTATAAGAAGTTCAAGGGTCCCCAAGGAGAGAGGGCTCTAGAATTCTCAAGGAGGAAGAAAGGACAAACTGTTTTCCCTCTACATTCCTTAGGATTATATAACAATCATGCATCCTTCTTGAGGACGGTCTCTGGAAAAAACCTTCTGGCTAATCCTGTTATCTTAAAATGTAAATTATGGGAGTAGGTCTAGTGAGTCTTTACAACCTCCAGACATTCTTTTTGTTCGTCATAACTTATTGGAGAGTATATAACTCCATTACTAACACTAGCAAGGGGGTACGTTTTCTGCCCCTTGTGATGTCTCTGTCAGAAGCTTTCTCTATCTCCTTTATCCTTTAATAAAACTCTATTGCACAAAAGCTCTGAGCAATCAAGCCTCGTCTTGGGCCCTGGATTGAATTCTTCTCCTCCATAAGCCAAGAATCCAGCATCTTTTCGTGGTTCAGCAACAATATTTCATTTCCTCTGCAGGAGAGAGCTAGTGAGCTTAGGTCTGTCTGGAACATTCTTGGATCCTGTGGGGAAAATATCCTGTGCACACATCTGGATACTGAGCCTAGAGGCCAAAATTTGCATTTCTTTCCCGGGAGCCCTAACGTGGTGTGACTTAGCAACTGCTTGAAAATCCATCCCATTGCTGTTTTCCTCCTTCTGACAGAGCTGGCTTTGTTCCCTGCTTTGGGATATCTCAACCGAAGGGCCGGTCCATAGCTACTCGCCTGGGGCCCATTGGATGTGCAAGGTGCCCTCGACTAGGTGACCCTAGCATGGCACTCAGCCCGCTCAGACACACTCCCGAGGCTTCTTTCTCATGGGAAGCACTGCTCCAACCTAGGAATGTGTCTGCAATGCTTGGAAAGTGCAGTGAGACACACAGCCCTGACTCTGGCAATTGAGGCCCTCAGAGCAAGCCTGCAGCTCTGATGTCTGAGAAGCAAAACACTTGCTGCAAAGAGAGGCCTGAAAACACACTCTCTGTGGATGACTTTCCTTCCTCTAAGGAAGATAGTTTTCCCAGTCTCCTGCTTCCTGAATGTCACACAGCTGGAATGCGCTTGCTTGGAGGTCGTGATTCAGTGGCAATGACCCCTGAGGCCCTTTGCCCAGGGAGGGCTCCCACACTCACAGGCAAATCAAAGCAACTTCCAAGTGAGTCAGCTCTTCACATCAAGTGGCCAAAGTATTGGAGTTTCAGGTTCAGTATTAGTCCTTCCAATGTATATTCAGACCTGATTTCCTTTAGGATGGAGTGGTTGCGTCTCCTTGTAGTCTAAGCGACCTACAAGCATCTTCTTCAACACCACAGGTTCAAAAGCATCTAATTTTCAGCTGTCACTTTCTTTATAGTACATCTTTCATATCCATCCATGACATATGGAAAAACCGTAGCCTTGACTGGATGGATCTTTGTTGGCAAAGCAACGTCTCGGCTTTTTAATATGCTGTCTAGTTTGGTCATCACTTTTCTTCCAAGTCATAAATATGTTTTAAGTTCATGGAGGCAGCCATCACCTGCAGTGATTTCCAAGCCCCCCAAAATAGTCTGCTGCTGTTTCCAATGTTTTCCCATCTATTTGCCATGAAGTGATGAGACTGGATGCAATGATTTTAGTTTTCTGAATGCTGAGCTTTAAGCTAACTTTTTTCACTCTCCTCTTTCACTTTCATCAGGAGACTCTTTAGTTCTTCTTCACTTTCTGCCATAAAGGGTGGTGTCATCTGCATATCTGAGACTATTGATATTTCTCCCAGCAATCTGGATTCCAGCGTGTGGTTCCTCCAGCCCAGTGTTTCTCATGATGTACTCTGCATATAAGTTAAATAAGCAGGGTGACAATACACTGCTTGACATATTCCTTTTCCTATTTAGAACCAGTCTGTGTTCCAGTCCAGTTCGAACTGTTTCTTCCTGACTGCATACAGGTTTCTCAAGAGACAAGTCAGGTTCTGGTATTCCATCTCTTTCAGAATTTTTCCCAGTTTATTGTGATCCACACAGTCAAAGGCTTTGGCATAGTCAATAAAGCAGAAATAGATGTCTTTTTTCTGGAACTCTCTTGCTTTTCAATGATCCAGTGATGTTGGCAGTTTGATCTCTGGTTTCTCTGCATGTTTTAAATCCCTCTTGAACATTTGGAAGTTCACAGTTCATGTGAACTTGGAGAATTTTGAGCATTACTTTACTAGGTGTGAGATGAGTGCAATTGTGCAGCAGCTTGAATATTCTTTGTCATTGCCTTTCTTTGGGATTGGAATGAAAACTGACCTAATGACTAGATGTTTTCAATTGCATATGCTGAAAGAACTGCTATGCAGTTTTGAAGAAAAAAAAATCATTTTAACCCATTTTCTCTGAAGTGCAAGGCATATCATGGCCATCCCTGAATCATAAAGTCACCTTTTCTTTATGTAGTCATAGTTTCATGCCTAAATTATAGGCCAACTCATGCTCAAATGACTCTGATGTCAGGGGCAGATCAACTAATAAAAAGCTTGGATTGTCCCTCTGGAGGAAAGTGAGATCTTTGCCCCACGAGAAGAATCGAAGGGTTAAGGGAACTTGCAAGAGTGGGGAAAGCTTAGTCCATCCTACATGTACCAAAATCTTGAATAAGGCTTATTTACTTACCGAAGTAAAAAACAGATGATGAAAACAATTATAAATCAATGAAAGGTAAAGAAACTCATAGTCTGTTATCAAAAATTGCATTCTAAGAAAACTTTGTTCTCTTAACCTAGAGAGGAGACTAAATTCCATCTGGTACCAGCTTACCAGAAGACAAACAAACAAACAAACAAATTATCGGTAAGCTTAAAAAAAGTATATTCCATATATCTTGAAGTAGCAGTATTTCTGCAAAGGCATCAGTGTGAAATCATAGAAGACATGGTTAAAACCTGATTAATAGAAATTGACAATGTAATCTGGTCACTGCTGCGACTTGAAATGCTTTTAATATGATAACTGGAATTATAACTGACAGCATTTGACCAGGACATATCAGATTTTCACGGATGTCAGATAATTTCTAGGATATCTATATTAGGAACTGAAGGAATCTTTGAACCTAGGAAAGAAAACAACAGTCTCAAAGGCCCTTGCTGAATATCTATCAGCAAGGAATGTCTTTGCAAGGATCGCAAAATGAAGGGAAATTACACCGACCTGCCTCTGCAACTTCGGTCCTCTGAGCAGATCTGGAGGTCTCCCTTTGTATAAGCTAACCTGTTCCTTCCAAATAGAGGTTTGCAACACAAAACAAGTGGCCGCCTATTCTTCCTCGAAGGAGGATCTCTTTCCCCACATCCTGCGAACTCCCTTTCCCAGCCT
>NW_017216158.1:0-13390 GCF_001704415.2 Capra hircus
AGAGTTCCTGGCCGAGGCTGCTCTGCGGGCGGTAGCCTTGCCCAGACTTGCCTTGCTTTTAGGCTGCCTCTCCAGGAAGAGCAGGCAGCAGGAGCCTGGGAGTCGCCACTGCCGCCTTTCTGCCTCAGCTCCAATCCTGCCTTGCCTTTGCACTTAGGGTCCCAGTCCTCCTTAAGGAGAGCTTAGGGGCTGGTGGGTTGCACACTGCCAAGGGCTTCAGCAGTGAGAATTCTGTCAGAGGGAAGGGAAGGGCAACTGCAGGGCTCCTCCAGCGGTTGCTTGGCCGCCCAGATTCAGCGCCACACGGAGAGCACCAGGCTCCCAGGCCCTGGCTTGGGGTTTTCAGCCCCGCACACACGGAGGCTGATTCCTTGGGGTGCCCAGAAAGTGTATGACAGACGTAGGTTCCCTAGCACTCTCCTCCCCAGCAGAGACATGTGCAGGTGTTTGGGGCCTGATCCTGCGTGTCTGGGTTCCTGCCCACAGCCCCAACTCAGGGGAAGCAGCCCCTGAGGCAAGACCTGCTGGAGGAGCCCTGCGCCCCGCCTGATAGGGCGAGTGCACAGCCAGCAGGGAAGCGAGCCTCCTCGGGGGAAGAGGAGGCAGCAAGTCCCCGTCAAGCTGAAATCCCTGCTTACACGAAGCTAAGTGCGACTCCAGTACGGCAGATCTCTAGCTCTGTTCAGAGGCCCGATCTGGCAGAGTTCCTGGCACCAAGATGCTCTGCCATAGGCGAGCCTTGCGCAGACTTGCCTTGCTTTAAGGCTCCCTCCCCAGGAAGGAGAGCAGGCTGTGTGAGGCTCGGAAACGCCACTGGCGCCTTCCTGGCTTCAGCTCTACCCTGCCTTGCCTTTGCACTTAGGTCCCAAGCGTCCTTGAGGAGGGGCTTAGGGCTGGTGGGTTGCACACTGCCAAGGGCTCCAGCAGTGAAAGCTCTGTCAGAGGGAAGCGAAGGGCAACAGCAGGGCTCCTTCAGCGGTTCCTTGGCCGCCCAGACAAAGCTCCGCACGGAGAGCACCAGGTTCCAAGGGCCCCTGGCTGGGTTTTGCATCCCCACACTCCCAGAGGCTGACTCCGTGGGTGCCTAGAAAGTGTGTGAGAGACGTAGGTTCCCTAGCACTCTCCTCCCCAGCAGAGACATGTGCAGGTGGTTGGGGCCTTATCCTGCGTGTCTGGGTTCCCGCCCACAGCCTCAACTCAGGGGAAGCAGCCCCTGAGGCAAGACCTGCTGGAGGAGCCCTGCGCGCCCCGCCTGATAGGCGAGAGCACAGCCAGCAGTGTAGCGAGCCTCCTCGGGAGAAGAGGAGGCAGCCGAGCCCAGTCAAGAGGAAAGCCCTGCTTGCACGGAGCTAAGTGGGCCTCCAGTACGGCAGAGCTCTAGCTCTGCTCAGAGCCCCCGATCTGGCAGAGTTCTGGCGCGAGGCTGCTCGGCCGGGGCTCGCCTTGCCCAGACTTGCCTTGCTTTAGGCTCCCTCCCCAGGAAGGAGCTGTCTGAGCGAGCCTGGGAGACGCCACTGGTGCCTTCCTTGCCTCAGCTCCAATCCTGCCTTGCCTTTGCACATAGGTGCCAGGCGTGGTTGGGGAGGGCTTAGGGGGTGGTGGGTTGCACACTGCCAAGGGCTTCAGCAGTGAGAGCTCTGTCAGAGGGAAGGAAGGGCAACTGCAGGGCTCCTCCAGCGGTTTCTAGGCCGCCTAGAATCAGCGCCCGCACCGAGAGCACCAGGCTCCAGGGCCCCTGGCTGGGGTTTTCAGCCCCGCACACACGGAGGCTGATTCCTTGGGTGCCCAGAAAGTGTATGACAGACGTAGGTTCCCTAGCACTCTCCTCCCCAGCAGAGACATGTGCAGGTGGTTGGGGCCTGATCCTGCGTGTCTGGGTTCCTGCCCACAGCCCCAACTCAGGGGAAGCAGCCCCTGAGGCAAGACCTGCTGGAGGAGCCCTGCGCCCCCGCCTGATAGGCGAGTGCACAGCCAGCAGGGAAGCGAGCCTCCTCGGGGGGGAAGAGGAGGCAGCCCAGCCCGTCAAGTTGAAAGCCCTGCTTGCACGGAGCTAAGTGCGCCTCCAGTACGGCAGAGCTCTAGCTCTGCTCAGAGCCCCGATCTGGCAGAGTTCCTGGCGCGAGGCTGCTCTGCCGGGGGCTAGCCTTGCCCAGACTTGCCTTGCTTTTAGGCTGCCTCCCAGGAAGGAGCAGGCAGCAGGAGCCTGGGAGTCGCCACTGGCGCCTTTCTTGCCTCAGCTCCAATCCTGCCTTGCCTTTGCACTTAGGTCCCAGCCTCCTTAAGGAGGCTTAGGGGCTGGTGGGTTGCACACTGCCAAGGGCTCAGCAGTGAGGTCGTGTCAGAGAAGGGAAGGCAACTGCAGGGCTCCTCCAGCGGTTGCTTGGCCGCCCAGATTCAGCGCCACACGGAGAGCACCAGGCTCCCAGGCCCCTGGCTGGGGTTTTCAGCCCCCCACACACGGAGGCTGATTCCTTGGGTGCCCAGAAAGTGTATGACAGACGTAGGTTCCCTAGCACTCTCCTCCCCAGCAGAGACATGTGCAGGTGTTGGGGCCTGATCCTGCGTGTCTGGGTTCCTGCCCACAGCCCCAACTCAGGGGAAGCAGCCCCTGAGGCAAGACCTGCTGGAGGAGCCCTGCGCCCCCGCCTGATAGGCGAGTGCACAGCCAGCAGGGAAGCGAGCCTCCTCGGGGGAAGAGGAGGCAGCCCCCGTCAAGCTGAAATCCCTGCTTACACGAAGCTAAGTGCGACTCCAGTACGGCAGATCTCTAGCTCTGTTCAGAGGCCCGATCTGGCAGAGTTCCTGGCACCAAGATGCTCTGCCATAGGCGAGCCTTGCGCAGACTTGCCTTGCTTTAAGGCTCCCTCCCCAGGAAGGAGCAGGCTGTGTGAGGCCTCGGGAAACGCCACTGGCGCCTTCCTGGCTTCAGCTCTACCCCTGCCTTGCCTTTGCACTTAGGTCCCAAGCGTCCTTGAGGAGGGCTTAGGGGCTGGTGGGTTGCACACTGCCAAGGGCTCCAGCAGTGAAAGCTCTGTCAGAGGGAAGCGAAGGGCAACAGCAGGGCTCCTTCAGCGGTTCCTTGGCCGCCCAGACAAAGCTCCGCACGGAGAGCACCAGGTTCCAAGGGCCCCTGGCTGGGTTTTGCATCCCCACACTCCCAGAGGCTGACTCCGTGGGTGCCAGAAAGTGTGTGAGAGACGTAGGTTCCCTAGCACTCTCCTCCCCAGCAGAGACATGTGCAGGTGTTGGGGCCTGATCCTGCGTGTCTGGGTTCCCGCCCACAGCCTCAACTCAGGGGAAGCAGCCCCTGAGGCAAGACCTGCTGGAGGAGCCCTGCGGCCCGCCTGATAGGCGAGAGCACAGCCAGCAGTGTAGCGAGCCTCCTCGGGAGAAGAGGAGGCAGCCGAGCCCAGTCAAGAGGAAAGCCCTGCTTGCACGGAGCTAAGTGCGCCTCCAGTACGGCAGAGCTCTAGCTCTGCTCAGAGCCCCGATCTGGCAGAGTTTCTGGCGCGAGGCTGCTCGGCCGGGGGCTCGCCTTGCCCAGACTTGCCTTGCTTTTAGGCTCCCTCCCCAGGAAGGAGCTGCTGAGCGAGCCTGGGAGACGCCACTGGCGCCTTCCTTGCCTCAGCTCCAATCCTGCCTTGCCTTTGCACTTAGGTGCCAGGCGTCCTTGGGGAGGGCTTAGGGGTGGTGGGTTGCACACTGCCAAGGGCTTCAGCAGTGAGAGCTCTGTCAGAGGGAAGGGAAGGGCAACTGCAGGGCTCCTCCAGCGGTTTCTTAGGCCGCCAGAATCAGCGCCGCACCGAGAGCACCAGGCTCCCAGGGCCCCTGGCTGGGGTTTTCAGCCCCGCACACACGGAGGCTGATTCCTTGGGTGCCCAGAAAGTGTATGACAGACGTAGGTTCCCTAGCACTCTCCTCCCCAGCAGAGACATGTGCAGGTGTTTGGGGCCTGATCCTGCGTGTCTGGGTTCCTGCCCACAGCCCCAACTCAGGGGAAGCAGCCCCTGAGGCAAGACCTGCTGGAGGAGCCCTGCGCCCCCGCCTGATAGGCGAGTGCACAGCCAGCAGGGAAGCGAGCCTCCTCGGGGGAAAGAGGAGGCAGCAAGCCCCGTCAAGCTGAAATCCCTGCTTCACGAAGCTAAGTGCGACTCCAGTACGGCAGATCTCTAGCTCTGTTCAGAGGCCCGATCTGGCAGAGTTCCTGGCCACCAAGATGCTCTGCCATAGGCGAGCCTTGCGCAGACTTGCCTTGCTTTAAGGCTCCCTCCCCAGGAAGGAGCAGGCTGTGTGAGGCTCGGAAACGCCACTGGCGCCTTCCTGGCTTCAGCTCTACCCCTGCCTTGCCTTTGCACTTAGGTCCCAAGCGTCCTTGAGGAGGGCTTAGGGGCTGGGTGGGTTGCACACTGCCAAGGGCTCCAGCAGTGAAAGCTCTGTCAGAGGGAAGCGAAGGGCAACAGCAGGGCTCCTCAGCGGTTCCTTGGCCGCCCAGACAAAGCTCCGCACGGAGAGCACCAGGTTCCAAGGGCCCCTGGCTGGGTTTTGCATCCCCACACTCCAGAGGCTGACTCCTGGGTGCCTAGAAAGTGTGTGAGAGACGTAGGTTCCCTAGCACTCTCCTCCCCAGCAGAGACATGTGCAGGTGGTTGGGGCCTGATCCTGCGTGTCTGGGTTCCCGCCCACAGCCCAACTCAGGGGAAGCAGCCCCTGAGGCAAGACCTGCTGGAGGAGCCCTGCGCGCCCGCCTGATAGGCGAGTGCACAGCCAGCAGTGTAGCGAGCCTCCTCGGGAGAAGAGGAGGCAGCCGAGCCCAGTCAAGAGGAAAGCCCTGCTTGCACGGAGCTAAGTGGCCTCCAGTACGGCAGAGCTCTAGCTCTGCTCAGAGCCCCGATCTGGCAGAGTTTCTGGCGCGAGGCTGCTCGGCCGGGGGCTCGCCTTGCCCAGACTTGCCTTGCTTTTAGGCTCCCTCCCCAGGAAGGAGCTGTCTGAGCGAGCCTGGGAGACGCCACTGGCGCCTTCCTTGCCTCAGCTCCAATCCTGCCTTGCCTTTGCACATAGGTGCCAGGCGTCTTGGGAGGCTTAGGGGGTGGTGGGTTGCACACTGCCAAGGGCTTCAGCAGTGAGAGCTCTGTCAGAGGGAAGGGAAGGGCAACTGCAGGGCTCCTCCAGCGGTTTCTAGGCCGCCCAGAATCAGCGCCGCACCGAGAGCACCAGGCTCCCAGGGCCCCTGGCTGGGGTTTTCAGCCCCGCACACACGGAGGCTGATTCCTTGGGTGCCCAGAAAGTGTATGACAGACGTAGGTTCCCTAGCACTCTCCTCCCCAGCAGAGACATGTGCAGGTGTTGGGGCCTGATCCTGCGTGTCTGGGTTCCTGCCCACAGCCCCAACTCAGGGGAAGCAGCCCCTGAGGCAAGACCTGCTGGAGGAGCCCTGCGCCCCCGCCTGATAGGCGAGTGCACAGCCAGCAGGAAGCGAGCCTCCTCGGGGGGAAGAGGAGGCAGCCAAGCCCCGTCAAGCTGAAAGCCCTGCTTGCACGGAGCTAAGTGCGCCTCCAGTACGGCAGAGCTCTAGCTCTGCTCAGAGGCCCGATCTGGCAGAGTTCCTGCGCACCAAGCTGCTCTGCCGGCGAGCCTTGCCCAGACTTGCCTTGCTTTTAGGCTCCCTCCAGGAAGGAGCAGGCTGAGAGGCCTGGGAAACGCCACTGGCGCCTTCCTTGCCTCAGCTCAACCCCTGCCTTGCCTTTGCACTTAGGTCCCAGCGTCCTTGAGGAGGGCTTAGGGGCTGGTGGGTTGCACACTGCCAAGGGCTCAGCAGTGAAAAGCTCTGTCAGAGGGAAGGAAGGGCAACTGCAGGGCTCCTTCAGCGGTTCTTGGCCGCCCAGACAAAGCGCCGCACGGAGAGCACCAGGCTCCCAGGGGCCCCTGGCTGGGTTTTCAGCCCCACACACGGAGGCTGATTCCTTGGGTGCCAGAAAGTGTATGAGAGACGTAGGTTCCCTAGCACTCTCCTCCCCAGCAGAGACATGTGCAGGTGGTTGGGGCCTGATCCTGCGTGTCTGGGTTTCCTGCCCACAGCCCCAACTCAGGGGAAGCAGCCCCTGAGGCAAGACCTGCTGAGGAGCCCTGCGCCCCCGCCTGATAGGCGAGAGCACAGCCAGCAGGAAGCGAGCCTCCTCGGGGAAGAGGAGGCAGCCAGCCCGTCAAGTGAAAGCCCTGCTTGCACGGAGCTAAGTGCGCCTCCAGTACGGCAGAGCTCTAGCTCTGCTCAGAGCCCCGATCTGGCAGAGTTCCTGGCGCGAGGCTGCTCTGCCGGGGGCTAGCCTTGCCAGACTTGCCTTGCTTTTAGGCTCCCTCCCAGGAAGGAGCAGGCAGCAGGAGCCTGGGAGTCGCCACTGGCGCCTTCTTGCCTCAGCTCCAATCCTGCCTTGCCTTTGCACTTAGGTCCCAGCTCCTTAAGGAGGCTTAGGGGCGGTGGGTTGCACACTGCCAAGGGCTCCAGCAGTGAGAATTCTGTCAGAGGGAAGGAAAGGGCAACTGCAGGGCTCCTCCAGCGGTTGCTTTGGCCGCCCAGACAGCGCCGCACGGAGAGCACCAGGCTCCCAGGGCCCCTGGCTGGGTTTTCAGCCCCGCACACACGGAGGCTGATTCCTTGGGTGCCCCAGAAAGTGTATGACAGACGTAGGTTCCCTAGCACTCTCCTCCCCAGCAGAGACATGTGCAGGTGTTGGGGCCTGATCCTGCGTGTCTGGGTTCCTGCCCACAGCCCCAACTCAGGGGAAGCAGCCCCTGAGGCAAGACCTGCTGGAGGAGCCCTGCGCCCCGCCTGATAGGCGAGTGCACAGCCAGCAGGAAGCGAGCCTCCTCGGGGGAAGAGGAGGCAGCAAGTCCCCGTCAAGCTGAAATCCCTGCTTACACGAAGCTAAGTGCGACTCCAGTACGGCAGATCTCTAGCTCTGTTCAGAGGCCCGATCTGGCAGAGTTCCTGGCACCAAGATGCTCTGCCATAGGCGAGCCTTGCCGCAGACTTGCCTTGCTTTAAGGCTCCCTCCCCAGGAAGGAGCAGGCTGTGTGAGGCTCGGAAACGCCACTGGCGCCTTCCTGGCTTCAGCTCTACCCCTGCCTTGCCTTTGCACTTAGGTCCCAAGCGTCCTTGAGGAGGGCTTAGGGGCTGGTGGGTTGCACACTGCCAAGGGCTCCAGCAGTGAAAGCTCTGTCAGAGGGAAGCGAAGGGCAACAGCAGGGCTCCTTCAGCGGTTCCTTGGCCGCCCAGACAAAGCTCCGCACGGAGAGCACCAGGTTCCAAGGGCCCCTGGCTGGGTTTTGCATCCCCACACTCCCAGAGGCTGACTCCGTGGGTGCCTAGAAAGTGTGTGAGAGACGTAGGTTCCCTAGCACTCTCCTCCCCAGCAGAGACATGTGCAGGTGGTTGGGGCCTGATCCTGCGTGTCTGGGTTCCCCCACAGCCCAACTCAGGGGAAGCAGCCCCTGAGGCAAGACCTGCTGGAGGAGCCCTGCGCGCCCGCCTGATAGGCGAGAGCACAGCCAGCAGTGTAGCGAGCCTCCTCGGGAGAAGAGGAGGCAGCCGAGCCCAGTCAAGAGGAAAGCCCTGCTTGCACGGAGCTAAGTGCGCCTCCAGTACGGCAGAGCTCTAGCTCTGCTCAGAGCCCCGATCTGGCAGAGTTTCTGGCGCGAGGCTGCTCGGCCGGGGGCTCGCCTTGCCCAGACTTGCCTTGCTTTTAGGCTCCCTCCCCAGGAAGGAGCTGCTGAGCGAGCCTGGGAGACGCCACTGGTGCCTTCCTTGCCTCAGCTCCAATCCTGCCTTGCCTTTGCACTTAGGTGCCAGGCGTCCTTGGAGGGCTTAGGGGGTGGTGGGTTGCACACTGCCAAGGGCTTCAGCAGTGAGAGCTCTGTCAGAGGGAAGGGAAGGGCAACTGCAGGGCTCCTCCAGCGGTTTCTAGGCCGCCTAGAATCAGCGCCGCACCGGAGAGCACCAGGCTCCCAGGGCCCCTGGCTGGGGTTTTCAGCCCCGCACACACGGAGGCTGATTCCTTGGGTGCCCAGAAAGTGTATGACAGACGTAGGTTCCCTAGCACTCTCCTCCCCAGCAGAGACATGTGCAGGTGTTTGGGGCCTGATCCTGCGTGTCTGGGTTCCTGCCCACAGCCCCAACTCAGGGGAAGCAGCCCCTGAGGCAAGACCTGCTGGAGGAGCCCTGCGCCCCGCCTGATAGGCGAGTGCACAGCCAGCAGGGAAGCGAGCCTCCTCGGGGGAAGAGGAGGCAGCAAGTCCCCGTCAAGCTGAAATCCCTGCTTACACGAAGCTAAGTGCGACTCCAGTACGGCAGATCTCTAGCTCTGTTCAGAGGCCCGATCTGGCAGAGTTCCTGGCACCAAGATGCTCTGCCATAGGCGAGCCTTGCGCAGACTTGCCTTGCTTTAAGGCTCCCTCCCCAGGAAGGAGCAGGCTGTGTGAGGCTCGGAAACGCCACTGGCGCCTTCCTGGCTTCAGCTCTACCCCTGCCTTGCCTTTGCACTTAGGTCCCAAGCGTCCTTGAGGAGGGCTTAGGGGCTGGTGGGTTGCACACTGCCAAGGGCTCCAGCAGTGAAAGCTCTGTCAGAGGGAAGCGAAGGGCAACAGCAGGGCTCCTTCAGCGGTTCCTTGGCCGCCCAGACAAAGCTCCGCACGGAGAGCACCAGGTTCCAAGGGCCCCTGGCTGGGTTTTGCATCCCCACACTCCCAGAGGCTGACTCCGTGGGTGCCTAGAAAGTGTGTGAGAGACGTAGGTTCCCTAGCACTCTCCTCCCCAGCAGAGACATGTGCAGGTGGTTGGGGCCTTATCCTGCGTGTCTGGGTTCCGCCCACAGCCTCAACTCAGGGGGAAGCAGCCCCTGAGGCAAGACCTGCTGGAGGAGCCCTGCGCGCCCGCCTGATAGGCGAGAGCACAGCCAGCAGTGTAGCGAGCCTCCTCGGGAGAAGAGGAGGCAGCCGAGCCCAGTCAAGAGGAAAGCCCTGCTTGCACGGAGCTAAGTGGGCCTCCAGTACGGCAGAGCTCTAGCTCTGCTCAGAGCCCCGATCTGGCAGAGTTTCTGGCGCGAGGCTGCTCGGCCGGGGGCTCGCCTTGCCCAGACTTGCCTTGCTTTTAGGCTCCCTCCCCAGGAAGGAGCTGTCTGAGCGAGCCTGGGAGACGCCACTGGTGCCTTCCTTGCCTCAGCTCCAATCCTGCCTTGCCTTTGCACATAGGTGCCAGGCGTCGTTGGGGAGGGCTTAGGGGTGGTGGGGGTTGCACACTGCCAAGGGCTTCAGCAGTGAGAGCTCTGTCAGAGGGAAGGGAAGGGCAACTGCAGGGCTCCTCCAGCGGTTTCTAGGCCGCCTAGAATCAGCGCCGCACGAGAGCACCAGGCTCCCAGGGCCCCTGGCTGGGTTTTCAGCCCCGCACACACGGAGGCTGATTCCTTGGGTGCCCAGAAAGTGTATGACAGACGTAGGTTCCCTAGCACTCTCCTCCCCAGCAGAGACATGTGCAGGTGGTTGGGGCCTGATCCTGCGTGTCTGGGTTCCTGCCCACAGCCCCAACTCAGGGGAAGCAGCCCCTGAGGCAAGACCTGCTGGAGGAGCCCTGCGCCCCCGCCTGATAGGCGAGTGCACAGCCAGCAGGGAAGCGAGCCTCCTCGGGGAAGAGGAGGCAGCCCAGCCCCGTCAAGTTGAAAGCCCTGCTTGCACGGAGCTAAGTGCGCCTCCAGTACGGCAGAGCTCTAGCTCTGCTCAGAGCCCCGATCTGGCAGAGTTCCTGGCGCGAGGCTGCTCTGCCGGGGGCTAGCCTTGCCCAGACTTGCCTTGCTTTTAGGCTGCCTCTCCAGGAAGGAGCAGGCAGCAGGAGCCTGGGAGTCGCCACTGGCGCCTTTCTTGCCTCAGCTCCAATCCTGCCTTGCCTTTGCACTTAGGTCCCAGTCCTCCTTAAGGAGAGCTTAGGGGCTGGTGGGTTGCACACTGCCAAGGGCTCCAGCAGTGAGAATTCTGTCAGAGGGAAGGGAAGGGCAACTGCAGGGCTCCTCCAGCGGTTGCTTGGCCGCCCAGATTCAGCGCCACACGGAGAGCACCAGGCTCCCAGGCCCCTGGCTGGGGTTTTCAGCCCCGCACACACGGAGGCTGATTCCTTGGGTGCCCAGAAAGTGTATGACAGACGTAGGTTCCCTAGCACTCTCCTCCCCAGCAGAGACATGTGCAGGTGTTTGGGGCCTGATCCTGCGTGTCTGGGTTCCTGCCCACAGCCCCAACTCAGGGGAAGCAGCCCCTGAGGCAAGACCTGCTGGAGGAGCCCTGCGCCCCCGCCTGATAGGCGAGTGCACAGCCAGCAGGGAAGCGAGCCTCCTCGGGGGGAAGAGGAGGCAGCAAGTCCCCGTCAAGCTGAAATCCCTGCTTACACGAAGCTAAGTGCGACTCCAGTACGGCAGATCTCTAGCTCTGTTCAGAGGCCCGATCTGGCAGAGTTCCTGGCACCAAGATGCTCTGCCATAGGCGAGCCTTGCGCAGACTTGCCTTGCTTTAAGGCTCCCTCCCCAGGAAGGAGCAGGCTGTGTGAGGCTCGGAAACGCCACTGGCGCCTTCCTGGCTTCAGCTCTACCCCTGCCTTGCCTTTGCACTTAGGTCCCAAGCGTCCTTGAGGAGGGCTTAGGGGCTGGTGGGTTGCACACTGCCAAGGGCTCCAGCAGTGAAAGCTCTGTCAGAGGGAAGCGAAGGGCAACAGCAGGGCTCCTTCAGCGGTTCCTTGGCCGCCCAGACAAAGCTCCGCACGGAGAGCACCAGGTTCCAAGGGCCCCTGGCTGGGTTTTGCATCCCCACACTCCCAGAGGCTGACTCCGTGGGGGCCTAGAAAGTGTGTGAGAGACGTAGGTTCCCTAGCACTCTCCTCCCCAGCAGAGACATGTGCAGGTGGTTGGGGCCTTATCCTGCGTGTCTGGGTTCCCGCCCACAGCCTCAACTCAGGGGAAGCAGCCCCTGAGGCAAGACCTGCTGGAGGAGCCCTGCGCGCCCGCCTGATAGGCGAGAGCACAGCCAGCAGTGTAGCGAGCCTCCTCGGGAGAAGAGGAGGCAGCCGAGCCCAGTCAAGAGGAAAGCCCTGCTTGCACGGAGCTAAGTGGGCCTCCAGTACGGCAGAGCTCTAGCTCTGCTCAGAGCCCCGATCTGGCAGAGTTTCTGGCGCGAGGCTGCTCGGCCGGGGGCTCGCCTTGCCCAGACTTGCCTTGCTTTTAGGCTCCCTCCCCAGGAAGGAGCTGTCTGAGCGAGCCTGGGAGACGCCACTGGTGCCTTCCTTGCCTCAGCTCCAATCCTGCCTTGCCTTTGCACATAGGTGCCAGGCGTCGTTGGGGAGGGCTTAGGGGTGGTGGGTTGCACACTGCCAAGGGCTTCAGCAGTGAGAGCTCTGTCAGAGGGAAGGGAAGGGCAACTGCAGGGCTCCTCCAGCGGTTTCTAGGCCGCCTAGAATCAGCGCCGCACCGAGAGCACCAGGCTCCCAGGGCCCCTGGCTGGGGTTTTCAGCCCCGCACACACGGAGGCTGATTCCTTGGGTGCCCAGAAAGTGTATGACAGACGTAGGTTCCCTAGCACTCTCCTCCCCAGCAGAGACATGTGCAGGTGGTTGGGGCCTGATCCTGCGTGTCTGGGTTCCTGCCCACAGCCCCAACTCAGGGGAAGCAGCCCCTGAGGCAAGACCTGCTGGAGGAGCCCTGCGCCCCGCCTGATAGGCGAGTGCACAGCCAGCAGGGAAGCGAGCCTCCTCGGGGGGGAAGAGGAGGCAGCCCCCCCGTCAAGTTGAAAGCCCTGCTTGCACGGAGCTAAGTGCGCCTCCAGTACGGCAGAGCTCTAGCTCTGCTCAGAGCCCCGATCTGGCAGAGTTCCTGGCGCGAGGCTGCTCTGCCGGGGGCTAGCCTTGCCCAGACTTGCCTTGCTTTTAGGCTGCCTCTCCAGGAAGGAGCAGGCAGCAGGAGCCTGGGAGTCGCCACTGGCGCCTTTCTTGCCTCAGCTCCAATCCTGCCTTGCCTTTGCACTTAGGTCCCAGTCCTCCTTAAGGAGAGCTTAGGGGCTGGTGGGTTGCACACTGCCAAGGGCTCCAGCAGTGAGAATTCTGTCAGAGGGAAGGGAAGGGCAACTGCAGGGCTCCTCCAGCGGTTGCTTGGCCGCCCAGATTCAGCGCCACACGGAGAGCACCAGGCTCCCAGGTCCCCTGGCTGGGGTTTTCAGCCCCGCACACACGGAGGCTGATTCCTTGGGTGCCCAGAAAAGTGTATGACAGACGTAGGTTCCCTAGCACTCTCCTCCCCAGCAGAGACATGTGCAGGTGTTTGGGGCCTGATCCTGCGTGTCTGGGTTCCTGCCCACAGCCCCAACTCAGGGGAAGCAGCCCCTGAGGCAAGACCTGCTGGAGGAGCCCTGCGCCCCCGCCTGATAGGCGAGTGCACAGCCAGCAGGGAAGCGAGCCTCCTCGGGGGAAGAGGAGGCAGCAAGTCCCCGTCAAGCTGAAATCCCTGCTTACACGAAGCTAAGTGCGACTCCAGTACGGCAGATCTCTAGCTCTGTTCAGAGGCCCGATCTGGCAGAGTTCCTGGCACCAAGATGCTCTGCCATAGGCGAGCCTTGCGCAGACTTGCCTTGCTTTAAGGCTCCCTCCCCAGGAAGGAGCAGGCTGTGTGAGGCTCGGAAACGCCACTGGCGCCTTCCTGGCTTCAGCTCTACCCCTGCCTTGCCTTTGCACTTAGGTCCCAAGCGTCCTTGAGGAGGGCTTAGGGGCTGGTGGGTTGCACACTGCCAAGGGCTCCAGCAGTGAAAGCTCTGTCAGAGGGAAGCGAAGGGCAACAGCAGGGCTCCTTCAGCGGTTCCTTGGCCGCCCAGACAAAGCTCCGCACGGAGAGCACCAGGTTCCAAGGGCCCCTGGCTGGGTTTTGCATCCCCACACTCCCAGAGGCTGACTCCGTGGGGTGCCTAGAAAGTGTGTGAGAGACGTAGGTTCCCTAGCACTCTCCTCCCCAGCAGAGACATGTGCAGGTGGTTGGGGCCTTATCCTGCGTGTCTGGGTTCCCGCCCACAGCCTCAACTCAGGCGGAAGCAGCCCCTGAGGCAAGACCTGCTGGAGGAGCCCTGCGCGCCCGCCTGATAGGCGAGAGCACAGCCAGCAGTGTAGCGAGCCTCCTCGGAGAAGAGGAGGCAGCCGAGCCCAGTCAAGAGGAAAGCCCTGCTTGCACGGAGCTAAGTGGGCCTCCAGTACGGCAGAGCTCTTAGCTCTGCTCAGAGCCCCGATCTGGCAGAGTTTCTGGCGCGAGGCTGCTCGGCCGGGGGCTCGCCTTGCCCAGACTTGCCTTGCTTAGGCTCCCTTTTTAGCTCCCTCAGGAAGGAGCTG
>NW_017216159.1:0-13390 GCF_001704415.2 Capra hircus
CTTGCTCTGGTTGAGTGTGAGATACCTGGTCAGCATCCATAGGGTAGGACAGGTAGGGCCTGGGATAGAATGTTCCCCGAACAGGTGACTCACCCTGACCTTTCCCTCTGCTCGTCTGCAGGATGTGACCTTTGCTGCCTGGGAGGTCTCAAGTGCTGATGTTTTCAGTGGGCCCCTGAGGTAAGGTGACAGACATCTTTACAATGAGGGATAAAGTTATGGCTTTCTTACGTTCCGTTTTTCTCCGTTCATTCGTGGGCTGACACGTTGCTGTTGAGAGAGAGTATTCCTGACTGGGGATTACCTGACCCTGATTGCCGGTGCTGACTTCAGGGCAAACATGGTTTCAGGTTTGCAGCTTTCTAAGTGGCAACCTTAAAAACAGGCAGGGTGACTTTCTTTCTCCTGCCTTCTTGAAAGAAAAAAAGTAAGAGCACCATGGGTCTTAAGCTGTGTAGAGCTGACTCCTACCACTTGGTGAGGCTAACATGGGGCAATGCACATATCCTGAGGTTTTAGCTATAAAAGCAAAGCAATGCAGGTGTGGGGGTTCCCTGGTGGCCTGGTGGTTAGGATTCTGGGCTTTCACTGCAGTGGTCTGGATTAAATCTCTGGTCAGGGAACTGGGACCCCACAAGCCAAGCAGCCTGGCCAAATGAATAAATGAATGAAGTGGTTCATTCAAAGAAAATGTGTTTTGATTTAACATGTTCACGTGGGATTACTTGCTCATTTCTGTACCCTTTAAGGGCTTTATTTCATGAATTAAGTGAACTCCACTGGATGGGGGGGGGGCACCATCTGAATTCATTTCATGCGAGTAAATAGATCATAGGTAGCTCTATGCCCAGCAACATGTGCAAACAGCTGTGTTGTATACTTATCTTGCTGGTGCAGCTTTGAACTTCACAGCATGTTTTGTTTTGGTCACAACATGTGGCTTCATAGGATATTAGTTCCCCAACCAGGGATCGAACAAAGGATCCTGGCAGTGAGAGGGCTGAGTCCTAAGCAAACCACTGGACTGCCAGGCAACTCCTGTTTTTCGGTGCTTTGGTTTGTTTTGTGTGTGTGTGTGTGTGTTTTAATTTTTGCTCTATTTATAGGAGATCTCTTCTGTGTGTAAGTATGATGTGAATGGTATTATAACTTGAAATGTTTGTGTTGTACATATGATCTCAAAATTGAATAGTTTGAAAGAGCTTAACACTTGTTATCTCTTGGCCCAGGATCTCTCCTGAGGTAGTAGTCAAGCTTTTGTCTGGCTTGGCAACCTCTGAAGACTTAGCTTGTTGAATCTAAGCTCTCTCACTTGGCTGTACTCATGAAGCCTCAGTTCCTGCTTCTGTGGGCCTCTGCAAGGGGCTTCTCTTGTGGAGGCTTCTGTCTTTTCTCAGAATGAGCGATTCAGGAAAGCACTTGCACCCATGATAAAGTGCAGAGTCTTTTTTCAGATGTTACACATCTTCACTTTTGTATTTGCTTAGTCTCACAGGTCAACCCTGTGATAGATTGAGAGAGAACTACACAGGGCTGGGAATATCAGGAGATTGGATTCACTTGAAGGCTGGTTACCATACCCATTAATCTACCATGCGAGCCTTTTTTTTTTCATATGATCTCAATTCTGTCACTGTGAGCAAATTATTTGGCTTTTGTACTCTTCTTGTGTGCTGCTACTGCTGCTAAGCCGCATCCTCTTTGTCCTGGATTAAGTTTTCTGTTTCTCTGGATGGTTCCCTTCAGCAAACAGACTGACTATAATGTGACCTGTCGTTAAAAATCCATCTTTTGTTGACACATCCTGCTTCTGCTGCTTTTATTTCATATTTGCTTATTATAGACCTCTGCACAGTTGTTCCTAGACTTTGTTATTCGAGTTCTCTCATTTTCCTTTAAAGCCACTTTTGTCAAGGCCACAAGTGAATTTCAAATGTTTAACTCAGTGGTTAATGTGTAGTTGTTATTTTTTTTTTAATTTATTGGCAGCCTTTAGTTCATTTCCTCCTCCCTGAAAATGTTTCACTTGGATTACAGCTTCTCTTTCCTGCTTCTCTTCCACCTACAGTTCTCCCACATACAATGTGTGACCTTTGTGTCTGGCTTTATTCAGATATCTATTTTCTTTGTAAATATTTATTTATTTAGCTCTGTGGCATGTGGGATCTTAGTTCCTAGCCCAGGGATGGAACCTGTGGAGAGTCTTAAACACTGGATCTCCAGGAAAATCCCCTAGTTTGTGTACTTTCAAGATTCATCCATTTCATGGGTTATAGTTGTTTTTGTTTTATTTTTATGGCTGAATATGGTATATGAATATGGCAAATGGCTTCTATGCAGTCCATGTTGAGCATATAGTACAGTTTGTTTATCCATTCGTCAATTAATGGATAATACTTGGATGGTGTACTCTTTGTGGCTATTGTGAGTAATGTTGCTGTGAACACTGGTTTGCATGGACTGAACATTTTCAGTGTTTATGGATATATACAAAAGAGGGAAATTGCTGCATCATATGGCTACTCTATATTTACTTTTTGAGGTACTTTTGCAATAGTGGTTGTACCATTTTACAGCAATTACCTCTGAAGATTCCTTTTCTCCACATCCTCTGCAGCACTTGTTGTTATTTGTCATTTTGATTGGGTGTGAAGTAGTATCTCAGTGAGACTGATTTACATTTTGCTAGGGGCTTCCCTGGTGGCTCAGAAGGGAAAGTGTCTGCCTGCAATGTAGGAGACCTGGGATCAGTTCCTGTGTCAGGAAGATCTCCTTGAGAAGGAAATGGTAATCCACTCCAGCACTCTTGCCTGGAAAATCCCATGAATGGAGGAGCCTGATAGGCTACAGTCCATGGGGTTGCAAAGAGTCGGAAATGTCTATTCAAATTCTTTTGTTGGTTGTTAAATGCTTTTCTTTTGTTAATTGTTGTAGAAAACATCTAACTTAATTTTAACCATTTTTTGCATGCCAAGTATTTCACACACACTTTCATCAGCCTTTTGGAGAAAGAAATGGCAACCCACTCCATATCTGATGGGGAAGGGCACCTGATGAGGCTTTAGTCCGTGGGGATGCAAAGTTGGGCAAACTGAGTGACTAACACATATACAACACATAGTGACAGTGTTGTTTTGTTGTTTGTTGTCATTGTTTTAGCTGTGCTATGCAGCTTGAATGACAGTTCCCTGGTTGAGGATCATACCCAGGCCCCTGATAGGAAACTGTGGAGTCCTGCCCTCTGAACTGCCAGGGAATTCCTAATCACATTGTTATGAAACAGATCTCGACACCTTTACATCTTGCAGAATTGAAAACTTTTCCCATCACCCTGTCCCATGAAACAACAACAACTCTTTTCTTCTCTGTTTACCTAGACCATGGCCTATTGCTTGACTATGTTAGCTATTTCATACAAGTAGAAACTTACAGTATTTGTGTTTTTGTATGACTGGCTTATTTCATGTGGCTTGATGTCTGACATGATCATGCATGTTGTAGCATGTGACAGAATTTTCTTTATATGGCTAAATAATGTTTCATTGTAGGTATATATCACATTTGATGGGCAGTTAGATGCTTCCACCTCTTAGTTGTTGTGCTTCGTGCTGCTGTGAGCACGGCTGTGCAGATATCTCAAGACCCCATGTTAAGTTCTTTTGAATTTATATCCTGCCAGTGGAATTGCTGAATCATGTGTCAGCTCTTTTTTTTCAATTTTTCGAGGAGCATTTAAAGTGTTTTCTGTAGCAGTTGTACCATTTTAAAATCTATCCATAACACACAAGGATCCAGTTTCTGTACATGCTTGCAACAGTTGTCCTTTTCCTTTCCTTCATATGTAAACACACACACATGCACACACAATTTTTTTCATATCCTTTTTCCATTATTATCACAAATTATGAATATAGTTCCTTGTGCTATACAGGTACGATCTTTGTTTGTCTATTGTATATATTATAGTTCACATCTGCTAATCACCAGCTCCCAATCTATGCCTGCCCACCTTTCCCCTCTGGTAATCACATAGTCTGCTCTCTGTGTCTGTGAGTCTGTTTCTGTGTAATAGATAAGCTCATTTGTGTCATATTTTAGAGTCCATGTAAGTGATACCATACGATATTTGTCTTTCTCTTTTTTAATTTTTATTTTTACTCGTATTTTATTTTACAACACTATACTGGTTTTGCCATACTTTGACATGAATCCGCCACGGGTGTACATGAGTTCCCCAATCCTGACCCCCCCACCACCTCTCACCCCATATCATCTCTCTGGATCATCCCTGTGCACCAGCCCCAAGCCATCCTGTATCCTGCATCGAACATAGACTGGCGACTATCTTACATGATAGTGTACATGTTTCAGTGCCATCATCCCAAAATTATACCACCCGTCTCCCTCTCCCTCAGAGTCCAAAAGTCCGTTCTGTACATCTGTGTCTCGTCTGCTGTCTTGCATACAGGGTTTATCATTAACCATCTTTCTAAATTCCATATATATGTGTTAGTATACTGTATTGGTATTTTTCTTTTCTGGCTTACTTCACTGTGTATAATTGGCTCCAGTTTCACCCATCTCATTAGAATTGATTCATATAACGTCTGCAAGCAATAAATGCTGGAGAGGGTGTGGCGGAAAGGGAACCCTCTTACACTGTTGGTGGGAATGCAATGTAGTACAGCCACTATGGAGAACAGTGTGGAGATTCCTTAAAAAATTGCAAATAGAACTGCCATACGACCCAGCAATCCCACTGCTGGGCATACACACTGAGGAAACCAGAATTGAAAGAGACACATGTTACCCCAGTGTTCATCACAGCACTGTTTATAATAGCCAGGACATGGAAGCAACCTAGATGGTCCATCAACAGATAACTGGATCAGAAAGCTGTGGTACATATACACAATGGAGTATTACTCAGCCATTAAAAAGAATCTAGTTGTCTTTCTCTTTCTGACTTCCTAAGTATTCTTTTTAATGCTAGTGTAGATTCAAGTATTTACTTACCACCATTTGTTGCTACTGTATGAAATGTGGTTGACTTTTAAAGTATTTGTCTTCTCTTCTGCAAGCTTTATATTAATTCTAATACTTGTGTTTTCTTCAAGATTTGCTATATACAAAAAGTATGTTATCTCAATGGACTATGACCTTTTCCTTTCAATTCTGAAGGCTGTTTTTTTTTTTTTTTCTAAACAACAGCAACAATTCTATTTTGTTACCTGATTGCTCTCGTTATAGAATTGCCAGTATAATGTTGAGCCAAAGTGTGTAATAGACTTCCTTGTGTTGTTCCCAGTCTTAGAGGGAAAGCTTTCAGTTTTTCATTATTAAGTATGATGTTAGCTGTGGGTCTTTTACAGGTGCCCTTTGATTGAGGAAAGTTCTCTTCTGTTCTTAATTATGAAGTGTTCTTTTCACCCCAGTTATGAAAATGTGCTAGATTCAGGGAAATGCTTTTTCTTCAGGCAGATGTGTTATTTGTTTTATTGTTTTAAATGGCATAATTGTTGATTGACTTTCACATAATGAACCAACTTTGCATACCTCATAAATCCCATGTGATCATGGTATACAATCTTTTTTACATGTTGTTGGATATTGTTTGGCAGTATTTTGTTGAGGACTCTTTCTCCTGTATTCATAAGGGATATTGGGTGTGTGTGTGTGTGTGTGTGTGTGTGTGTGTGTGTGTGTGTGTGATGTCTCTGTCTGATACTGGTATGAGAGAAATACTGCCATCAATTTGCCTGCTATGTGGGGAAGAGACCTGTGGCGTAAAGGATGAAGCATTGTGGGATTTCAGTTTAGCCAGGATTAGAGGGAGAAATTTAGGATATATCAGTGGTGGAATTGGGGTGAGATTATCAAGAGAGCTCATTCTCAATTTCCTAGGCCTGTGTTAAAGTGCTTGACATTGAATTATGCTGTTGGTTAAGTAGGTATAGATAGATTATACTTTGACTTTGCTACCGTTTTCTTTGTTAACATTTATGAAATTAGAATTTGTGGAATCAGTTGTAATGTGCATTGAAGATACATTTTCTTCCAATTTTACTACAAAACAAGATGCCATTGAATAGCTGATGCCTTTTACAAAGAGCCGTTAACCTTAAGTCTAAGAAATAAGCATGTTTGTCTTTAAGATACAGAAACACATTTAAAAGTTACAAATTTGCCCAAGAAGATGCAACTGGTGTGTGGTTAACTTAGAATGCCAACTTAATCTTCTTTGACTCCAAAGTCCATGTTTCTAAAAGCTGTATAACAGTGCTTTTGTAAAAATACTCATCCTTTACATGTGATGTCACCTAATGATCAGTAGTGTTGGGTTTTTTTGTCATTATTTTTTTAAATAGAAGAGATTAAAATGAACGTGGGACAAAGCTATGATTCTAGAGCCATGTAGACTTGTAGTCATAGGTTTTTCAGCTGTCATTGCGTCTCGTTGACACTCAGGGTCTTTGTCTGTAAGATAAGGGTGTTTATAAACTACTGTAGAGTTGTGGAGATAATCAAATAGCCCATTTTTGTGTACTTAACTAATATGTAGTATGTTTATCCTTAGGTGGCAGTTTGTATAAAGGAAGCACTGGGACTTGTGGCTGCACTCTCTAAGAATAAAAAAGTATTAAAAATATGGAACTACCATGTATGTTATGTGAAGAAGAACAAGAGCCAGAAGTACGGAAAAGGGAGGGAGAAACCAAACAAGTCGGTGATGATGATGATGAACTGATCTTGGTTGGAGTGGAAGATGTAAATGAAGATGCTGACGTGATCTTTGTTGGGATGACCTCAGCTTCAAAACCAGTCATTTCAAACATACTGAACAGAGATACCCCAGGTTCTTGTTCAAGGAGAAAAAGGTATGCTCATTTCAGGAAAGGTAAGGCTCACAGATTACAGCCTGTTAGTCATGTGACTCCTACATCAGAAGCAAAGACTGTCTTGCCAGTTTCTGACTCTGAACCAAGATCAGCAGATAGTCATATTATTACTGAACCTCCGTCTAAAGCTGATTATAAAAATATTTCACCAGAGATAGTACCTAATTGCTTTTCAAAGGAGTTATGTTCTTCTTTGATTACCTTCACAAGTTCATGTCAGCATCCAGTAGAAAGAGCAGTTTCTGCAGGAGATATGAATAAAAGTCCTCATGTATCAAAGCGACTTTCCACTTGTGAAACAAATAGCAGAAATCCCAGAAGGCCTAAGCTCAGTGATGGCATTATAGGGGAACATTCTTTAGGTTTTTCCCCTTCAGGTATTTTTCATACAGTGCCCACTCAGCAAAGCACACCAGACCGTGTCCATACCTCACTAAGCCACGCTCAGAATGGAGAACCTTGTCCGACACCTTTTCCAAAGGACGGTGTTCATTGCAAGCTTGTAAGACCTTTAGGGGAAAATGGACTGACAAAAACTGATTTTCCAAGTTTAGCAAGTCCAAACAAGATTGTTGATCCCACAGAAGGAAATCTGATTGTGTTACTTCGTGACTTCTACTATGGAGAGCTTATAGGAGTTGGGCAGCCAGAACCGAAGACCCACACAGCGTTTAAATGCCTCAGCTGCTTGAAAGTTCTAAAAAATGTCAAGTTTATGAATCACATGAAGTGCCATTTGGAACTTGAGAGGCAGAGAGGTGACAGCTGGAAAAACCACACCACCTGCCAGCACTGCCTCCGCCAGTTTCCTACTCCCTTCCAGCTGCAGTGTCACATTGAAAGTGTCCATACTCCCCAGGGGCCCTCCGCAGTCTGTCAGATCTGTGAGTTGTCCTTTGAGACAGATCAGGTTCTCTTAGAGCACATGAAAGACAATCATAAGCCTGGTGAAATGCCCTATGTATGCCAGGTTTGCAGTTACAGATCATCATTTTTTGCAGATGTGGATGCACATTTCCGAGCATGCCATGGTAACACTAAGAATTTACTTTGCCCGTTTTGTCTCAAAATTTTTAAGACTGCAACAGCATACAGACGTCATCATAGAGGGCACTGGGAAAAGAGTTTTCACCAGTGTTCCAAATGTCGGCTACAGTTTTTAACTTTCAAAGAGAAAAGGGAGCACAAGACCCAGTGTCATCAAATGTTTAAGAAGCCTAAGCAGCTAGAAGGATTGTCTCCTGAAACAAAAGTTGTTATTCAGGTATCACTGGAACCCCTTCAAGCAGGATTGGTGGAAATAGCATCCATTACTGTGAACACATCTGATTTTGAATCATCACCCATCAAATCTAAAAGTAGGAGGTCAAAAAAAGAAAAAAAAAGTTAATTCAGCTTTCAGTAAGTCTGAAGCAAGTATTGCAGTCAAAGTTAAAAACCCCATTAAAAACAAAAAGATCAAAATTATAGCATTATTCAGTAATATCAAATATAGGGAAAGCGATGGGTAATTTATGTGATTTTGTTTTAAATACAGGAAGTACAATTTGTTTGATCTGCATATTGAGATGTTATTTAAAAATCTATTATCTGTTTTTCATAAAATTGTCTTAACATGTAAAAAGAATGTGTGCATGTGTGTGTGAGAGAGAGAATGAGAGAAGTGGAGAAAGGAAAAGTAACAACCTATTTTGGTATTCGATGTTACTTGTAAGTTCGAAAGCTCTACTATACATATAATCTGTAGAGTGTTTTAGCAACGTAGTTTTCAACTGTTTTCATGCCTTGAAGATCTCAGTATCAGCTATATAGCCAGATTTGAATGTCACTCTCTGAAGTGCCTCTTGGGCTGATCTAAGATAACCTGGCTCTGAAAGCATGCAGTGGAGAAGTTGATGGAGAAGCTCTGATGTGAGTTTGGACCAGACACGGGATTTAATAAGTGAAGAGCTGTGGCTTCTTGTCCCAGCTGAGGAAGAGGCATACATTCACTCCAGGCATAGAGCCAAGGTAGAAGGAACACTATCTCAGAGTGCTTTTACCTAGCCCAGGGACATCTCAAGGAACCCAGCGTTAAAATGCCTGTGTTTGGTGAGAGAGCCTTGCAAGCATCAAGCAGGCCCTGTGTATCATTGACTGCAGTTGGAGAAGCAGAGATAGTTAATAGAATGAGACCTGGTGCCTGTGGACCTCCTGTTGAGTGATCAAAAGGGGAATTTGATTCATTTCATCCCCTTTGCCATTTGGCTGGCCTGTAGTCACAATGAGGTAGGCATATCCCTGTCAGACACAGTAGCAAAGCAAGTTAAAATTCCCAAAGGAAAAAGAGCCTTGACGTGCACTTTGATTTGTGCTGGACCCATAGTTTTAACTGAAAAGGATCAAACACAGGGAATCTGTTTCAGCTTTTGAATTGGGCTAAATTGAGTTCTCTTACCCTTAAGCTACAATGGAGTTGTCCAAGAATAGTAAATATAGTGGGTGAAAATAGTCCAGGGTGATTAAACCCTTTTTAGAAGTCGTCCTTACCTTTTCCAGTTACATGTGTCTTACCCTAGTTGAACACGTGAAGATTTCAGTTTTGTATCTTATCTTGCCTTGGACACAAATGTAGTACAGTTAACAGCTAATTCTCTGCGTGTGTAATTTCCCATTGTATCAAACTAATTGAGTTTCAGTCTTGACACAGTCTGATGTGCAAGAATTGTCTCATGTATTTCAGTAATTGTCAGGTCATAGAGTTTTCCTTCCTCTAATGTGCGATTATACTTGTGGTAACCTTTTTTCTTGCGGTCTCCAAGGGCTGTGTCACAGACCTGTGGGGTTCCCTCTTAAGTATTGGTTCCTGAACATCAGCACACTTGGCTGCCTCCGTAGGTTCTTGGAGTTGAATCTCCTGGAGTTGAATGTTACCCCTTCTCCACTTCTGGCACAGATACCTAGCAATCTCTGTGCACCATTCAAGGAAGCCCTATCTGTAGACCTGTGCCAGGAGAAATCTCTCCGTTTCCTCTTCCTTTCTCCTCCTCTTTGTCTCTCCCCACTCTCCCCCATCCTCAATTTATTTAAGTCCTCTAAGCTTTCACAAAATGCTGGAAGGTGCTAATCACCAAGGGGATAGCATCCCTCTCAGAACTGAAGAGGAAGGACTACAGATGATTATGCTGTAGTGAATCTGTTGTCTCCATTTTAGGTAATTTCCTGAGTGTAAATTGAAATTCAAATAAATTGTATTTATTTCCTCAAAGCTTGATTGATTTATTTGCACTTTGAATATTTTACTAGGCCTTTCCAGTTAGTTTACTTGGGCCAAAGCACTTTGCTGAGTGTCAGCTTAAACCACTTTTAGTTTGTATAAAGAGTGTGTGTGTGTTCTGGTCTCAGGTGAAAACTCTATGTATAAATAAATAACCAGACTATTGTATTCTTATCTCCTTTCTTCGTTTTCTATAGTAAAAAATACGAAATGTTATCATTATGTGTTTTTATTGTTGCTTGGTATTATCAACACTGTTACTGTTAGTCGCTGTGAAGTATGCTCCTAAGGAGTACAAGCTGTGTTTATTGCCAGATAAAAAGGTTCCAGCAGTATGGTCCTGACTGCTTCCTCTTTTCCATTCTCTGTCCTTCTACTCTATATTTTCCCCACTAATGTTCTCCTTTTGACAACACTGGCCTTGGTTTTCCTCCATCAAATTCCATTTCTTCCCGATCCAAAGACTGCAAGTGCTGTTCTTCTGGAAATGCTTTTTCCGTAGGCCTGCATGGCTTGCTACCTCCCTTGTTTGAGCTTCACCAATGCTGTTCAAATAACACAATCAAATCTTCAACCCCCTATCTTTCCTCCTCCTCCTTAAAGGCACTTGAAGTCTCTATCCTCTTCCTTCTCCAGCCTAAATTTCCTAAATTTTCACACACACACACACACAAAAAGAAGAGATAATATCATCAGGGCTTTGCTTCTTAGAATTAACTTGAGTCAGTTTCTGTGCCTGCAAAAAAAGATAGTTAATAGTGAGTTGAGTTCTTTCAGGAGCTTCCTCTGTTTTTCTATTGATCCCTCTATATTTTGTTCACACAATGACACTTTGTTTTCTTTACAAATATATTGAATATCTGTCAAGATTACTATTTTGTTACTGCCCTTTGTGAATTTCCTTGTCTGCTTTGCTTGTTCTTTCAGGTAAAATTTATTGTTTTATTAATGTGCCAAAATATTGTAAGTAAAATTAGTATTTGTAGAAATAATTTTTAAAAAATTATTTCTGCTGTCTTTTTACAAATAACATGGCATATTTTTATTCTTTTTAAATAATCGTTTAAGGTAATTATTGATAAGTATGATCCCGTTACCATTTACTTTATTGTTTTGGGTTCGGGTTTATACACCCTTTTCGTGTTTCCTGTCTAGAGAATATCCTTTAGAATTTGTTGGAGAGCTGGTTTGGTGGTGCTGAATTCTCTCAGCTTTTGCTTGTCTGTAAAGCTTTTGGTGTCTCCTTCGTATTTGAATGAGATCCTTGCTGGGTACAGTAATCTGGGCTGTAGGTTATTGTCTTTCATCACTTTAAGTATGTCTTGCCATTCCCTCCTGGCCTGAAGAGTTTCTATTGAAAGATCAGCTGTTATCCTAATGGGAATCCCCTTGTGTGTTATTTGTTGTTTTTCCCTTGCTGCTTTTAATATTTGTTCTTTGTGTTTGATCTTTGTTAATTTGATTAATATGTGTCTTGGGGTGTTTCGCCTTGGGTTTATCCTATTTGGAACTCTCTGTGTTTCTTGGACTTGGGTGATTATTTCCTTCCCCATTTTAGGGAAGTTTTCAACTATTATCTCCTCAAGGATTTTCTCATGATCTTTCTTTCTGTCTTCTTCTTCTTCTGGGACTCCTATAATTCGAATGTTGGAGCGTTTCATATTGTCCTGGAGGTCTCTGAGATTGTCCTCGTTTCTTTTAATTCGTTTTTCTTGTTTCCTCTCTGATTCATTTATTTCTACCATTCTATCTTCTATTTCACTAATCCTATCTTCTGCCTCCATTATTCTACTATTTGTTGCCTCCAGAGTGTTTCTGATCTCATTTATTGCATTATTCATTATATTTTGACTCTTTTTATTTCTTCTAGTCCTTGTTAAACCTTTCTTGCATCTTCTCAATCCTTGTCTCTAGGCTATTTATCTGTGTTTCCATTTTGATTCAAGATTTTGGATCATTTTCACTATCAATATTCGGAATTCCTTCTCCGGTAGATTCCCTACTTCTTCCACTTTTGTTTGGTTTGGTGGGCAACTCTCCTGTTCCTTTACCTGCTGTGTATTCCTCTGTCTCTTCATCTTAGTTATATTGCTGCATTTGGGGGGCCTTTTTATATTCTGGGAATTTGTGGAGTTCTCTTTATTATGGAGCTTCCTCACTTTGGGTGGGGTTCTATCAGTGGCTTGTCAAGGTTTCCTGGTTAGGGAGGCTTGTGTTGGAGTTTTGGTGGGTGGAGCTGGGTTTCTTCTCTCTGGAGTGCAATGGAGTGACCCGTAATGGGTTACGAGACATCAAAGGTTTGGGGATAATTTTGAGCTGCCTGTATATTGAAGCTCAGGGAGTGTTCCTGTGTTGCTGGAGAATTTGTGTGGTATGTCTTGTTTTGGAATTTGTTGGCCCTTGGGTGGAGCTTGGTTTCGGTGTAGGTATGAAGGCATTAGATGGGCTCCTATTGCTTAATGTTCCCTGAATTCAAGAGTTCTCTAATGTTTTCAGGCTTTGGATTTAAGCCTCCTGCTTCTGGTTTTTCAGTTTTATTTTTACAGTAGCCTCTAGACTTCTCCATCTATACAGCACCGATGATAAAACATCTAGGTTAAAGATGAAAAGTTTCTCCACATTGAGGGACACTCAGAGAGGTTCACTGAGTTATAAGGAGAAGAGAAGATGGAGGGGGTAGTTAGAGGTAACTGGAATGAGATGCGGTGAGATCAAAAGAGAAGAGAGCAAGCTAGCCAGTAGTCACTTCCTTATGTGCGCTCTATAGTCTGGACCGCTCAGAGGTATTTACAGAGTTATACGGGGAAGAGGAGAGGGAGGAAGTAGACAGAGGTGACCAGGAGGATCAGAGAGAGGAGTGAGTAGGAGAGAGACAAATCCTGCCAGTAACCTGTTCCTTAGGTGTTCTCCACCGTCGGAACACACAGAGATTCACAGAGTTGGATAGAGGAGAGATGGGGGAGAAAAGAGACAGAGGCCACCTGGTGCAGAAAAAGGAGAGTCCAGAGGAGGAGAGAGTGGTCAAGCCAGTAATCTCGCTCTCAGGTAAACTGGGATAGTGAAGTTTGGGTTTTTAAATGTACAAAATTGACCACAAAAACCTAAGAGCAAAGATTAAAAATCTAGAGTAGAGGTTGGATTTTCAAAGATACAATATTAGAGAGAAGCAGAAGGAAAAAAGCAGAAGGAAAAAGGAAGAAAGAAAGAAAAAAAAGAAAGAAAAAATTATTAAAAA
>NW_017216160.1:0-13388 GCF_001704415.2 Capra hircus
CATGCACGTGCGCTTACCTCCCGCTGTAGCAGCAGTGTCATGCTTCCTTTCGCGTGGATCAAGGGATCAGTGGCTTTCCCTCGAGGCTTTCCGCAGGGCTGTCGCACAGGGCTGTCCCCACGTGCCACCGTAGTGTGAGTCATTCCTCGGCTTGAAAGTCGAGGCAGTGCAGGGAAAACAGGTTTCCCTGGAATGGACTGAGACATCTGGGGACTCTGGAATGGTGGAACGACCCTGGAGTTCCTCTCGCCTTTCCTGTGGAGAGCGCCTCCCCTTGAGATGCGACGGGAACACCCGGAATTCTTTCCGACCACGCAGGGAAAGAATCCTCGTCTCGAGCCAGGAGGCGGAAAACGGGGCTCCTCTGGATGTGGGCGGACTCTCGTGCTTCTTCTTGTGTGGAGACCGGTATGTCGGGAACTTCTTGAGTTGCAGCAAGGCTGTGAAGAACCCTTTGGAAGTTCCAGAGGTTAGGTGTGATTAGGCTCGAGACGCCTCATCGGAAATGGGCCTCATCTCGCCTGGAGGGAGAACCTCGTGGATTTTCGCGAGTTGCGACACGTGCTCTTGACTTACCACGGGGACCTTAGGAACCCATCTTGTGGCCTCAGGAAAGGCCAGTCCCCTTGCGAGTTGCTCGACGGCCTCTCGGGGTTTCTCTCCCGTCTATGTCGTGGCCTAAAACCTTGCGTGGAGAAGATGCCGGAATCTGAGGATTCCTCTCCAGTGTGAAATGGATCTTGGGGTACTTCTGGAGTCTCCCCAGGGGAGTCAGTCCTGGTCTCCAGTGGGGGCATGCACGTGCACTTTCCTCCCAAGCTGTAGCAGCAGTGTCACTCTACCCTTCGCGTGGATCATGGGATCTGTGGCTTTCCCTCGAGGCTTTCCCTGAAGGCTTTTTCACGAGGCTTTCCCACAAGGCTGTCCCACGTGCCACAGTGGTGTGAGTCGATCCTCGCTTGAAAGTCGAGACAGTGCAGAGAAAACAGGTTTCCCTGGAATGGACTGAGACATCTGGGGACTCAGGGAATGGTGGCACGACCCTGGAGTTCCTCTCGCCTTTCCTGTGGAGAGTGCCTCCTCTTGAGATGCGACGGGAACGCCGGGAATTCTTTCCCGACCACGCAGGGAAAGGATCCCTCCTCACGAGCTAGGAGGCGGAAACGGGGTTCCTCTGGATGTGGGCGGACTCTCATGTTTCCTCTCGAGTGGAGACGTGTATGTCGGGGAACTTCTTGAGTTGCAGCAAGGGTGTGAAGGACCCTTTGGAAGTTCCAGAGGTTAGGTGTGATTAGCCTCGAGACGCCTCAGCGGAAATGGCCTCATCTCCCTGGAGGGAGAACCTCCTGGATTTTCTCGAGTTGCGGCAGGTGCTTCGACTTACGACGGACCTCAGGGACCCGCTCTGGTGGCCTCAGAAAGGCCAGTCCCATGCGAGTTCTCGGGGGCCCTCGGTATCCTCACCCGTAATGCGGGGCTAAGACCTTGTGGGAGTCGGTGCGGAACTGAGAATTCCTCTCCAGTACCGACATGGATCTTGGGTACTTCTGGAGTCTCCCAGGGGAGTCAGTCCTCGTCTCGAGTGGGGACATGCACGTGCGATTACCTCCCGAACTATAGCAGCGGTGTCACGCTTCCCCTTCGCATGGATCAAGGGGTCTGTGGCTTCGCTAGAGGCTTTCCCACGAGGCTTTCCCACGAGGCTATCCCACGAGGCTTTTCCCACAGGGCTGTCCCACGTGCCCCCGTGGTGTGAGTCGATCCTCGGCTTGAAAGTCGAGGCAGTGCAGAGAAAACAGGTTTTCCTGGAATGGACTGAGACATCTGGGGACTCTGGGAATGGTTGCACGACCCTGTAGTTCCTCTCGCCTTTCCTGTGGAGAGCTCCTCCTCTTGAGATGCGACGGGAACGCAGGGAATTCGTTCCCGACCACGCAGGGAAAGGATCCCTTCTCTCGAGCTATGGGGTGGAATCCCGGGCTCCTCTGGATGTGGGCGGGACTCTCGTGCTTTCTCTGGAGTGGAGACGTGTGTTCGCGGAACTTCTTGAGTTGCAGTAAGGGTGTGAAGGCCCCTTTGGAAGTTCCAGAGGTTGGCTGTGATTAGCCTCTAGACGCCTCAGCGGAAATGGCCTCATCTCGCCTGGAGGGGAGAACGTCCCGGTTTTTCTCCAGATACGGCAGGTGCTCTCGACTTATGACGGGGACCTCAGTGACCCGCTCTGGTGGCCTCACGAAAGGCCAGTCCCCATGCAAGTGGCTCGGGGGCCTCTCGAGATTCCACTCCCGACGATGCTGGGGCCTAAGACTTTGTTTGGTGTTGGTGACGGAACCTGAGGATTCCTCTCCAGTGCTGACATGGATCTTGGGGTACTTCTGGAGTCTCCCCAGGGGAGTCAGTCCTCGTCTCGAGTGGGGCATGCACGTGCGCTTTCCTCCCAAGCTGTAGTAGCAGTGTCAAGCTTCCCGTCCGTGGATCAAGGGATCTGTGGCTCTCCCTCGAGGCTTTCCCACAATGCTTCCCACAGGGCTGTCCCACGTGCCACCGTGGTGTGAGTCGATCCTCGGTTTGAAAGTCGAGGCAGTGCAGGGAAAACAGGTTTCCCTGGAATGGACTGAGACATCTGGGGGACTCTGGGAATGGTGGCACGACCCTGGAGTTTCTCTCTCCTTTCCTGTGGAGAGCGCCTCCTCTTGAGATGCGACGGGAACACCAGGAATTCGTTCCCGACCACGCAGGGAAAGGATCACTTCTCCCGAGCTATGTGGGGGAAACGGGGGCTCCTCTGGATGTGGGCGGGGACTCTCGTGCTTCCTCTCGAGTGGAGACGGGTATGCCGGGGAACTTCTTGAGTTGCAGTAAGGGATTGAGGGAACCTTTGTAAGTTCCAGAGGTAAGGTGTGATTAGCCTCGAAACGCCTCAGGTGAAATGGGCCTCATCTCGCCTGGAGGGGAGAACCACCTGGAGTTTCTCGGGTTGCGGCAGGTTCTCTCGATTTAAGACGGGGACCTCATTGACCCTCCTCTGGTGGCCTCAAGAAAGGCCAGTACCCATCCGAGTTGCTCCTAGGCCTCTCGGGATTCCTCTCCCGTCGATGCCGGGGCCTAAGACCTTGTGTGGAGTCGGTGCCGGAACCTGAGGATTCCTCTCCAGTGCCGACATGGATCTTGGGGTACTCCCGGAGTCTCCCCAGGGGCTCAGTCCTCGTCTCAAGTGGTGGCATGCACGTGCGCTTTCCTCCCGAGCTGTAGCAGCAGTGTCACGCTTCCCGTCGCGTGGATCAAGGGATCAGCGGCTTTCCCTCGAGGCTTTCCCAGGAAACTTTCCCACGAGGCTTGCACACAGGGCTCTCCCACGTGCCACCGTGGTGTGAGTCGATCCTCGGCTTGAAAGTCGAGGCAGTGCAGGGAAAAACAGGTTTCCCTGGAATGGACTGAGATATCTGGGCGACTTTGGGAATGGTGGCACGACCCTGGAGTTCCTCTCGCCTTTCCTGTGGAGAGCGCCTCCTCTTGGGATGGCAACGGGAATGCCGGGAATTCTTTCCCGACCACGCAGGGAAAGGATCCCTCCTCTCGAGCAAGAGGCAGAAACAGGGCTCCTCTGGATGTGGGCGGGACTCTCGTGCTTCCTGTGGAGTGGAGACGGGTATGTCGGGGAACTTGTTGAGTTGCAGCAAGAGTGTGAAGGACCATTTTGAAGTTCGAAGGTTAAGTCTGATTAGCCTCGAGACGCCTCAGCACGAATGGGCCTCATCTCGCCTGGAGGGGAGAACCTCCTGGATTTTCTCGAGTTGCGGCAGGTGCTCTCGACTTACGACGGGGACTTCAGGGACCCGCTCTGGTGGCCTCAGGAAAGGCCTGTCCCCATGCGAGTTGCTCGGGGGCCACTCGGGATTCCTCTCCCGTCGATGCCGGGCCTAAGACATTGTGTGGAGACGGTGCCAGAACTTGAGGTTTCCTCTCCAGTGCTGACATGGATCTTGGAGTACTTCTGGAGTCTCCTCAGTGGAGTCAGTCCTTGTCTCGAGTGGGGGCATGCACGTGCGCTTTCCTCCCGAGCTGTAGCAGCAATGTCACGCTTCCCTTCTCGTGGATCAAGGGATCAGGGGCTTTCCCTCGAGGCTTTCCCACGAGGCTTTCCCACGAGGCTTTTCCACATGGATGTCCCACGTGCCACCGTGGTGTGAGTCGATCCTCGGCTTGAAAGTCGAGGCAGTGCAGGGAAAAAAGGTTTCCCTGGAATGAACTGAGACATCTGGGGGACTCTGGGAATGGTGGCACGACCCTGGAGTTCCTCTCGCCTTTCCAGTGGAGAGCGCATCCTCTTGAGATGCGACTGGAATGCCGGGAATTCTTTCCCGACCACGCAGGAAAAGGATCCCTCCCTCGAGCTAGGGGCGGAAACGGGGCTCCTCTGGATGTGGGCGGGACTCTCGTCCTTCTCTGGAGTGGAGACGAGTATGTCGGGGAACTTCTTGAGTTGCAGCAAGGGTGTGAAGTACCCTTTGGAAGTTCCAGAGGTTAGGTGTGATTAGCCTCGAGACGACTCAGCCGAAATGGGCCTCATCTCGCCTGGAGGGGAGAACATCCTGGATTTACTCGAGTTGTGGCAGGTGCTTTCCACGTAGGACGGGGAACACAGGGACCCGCTCTGGTGGCCTCAGGGAAGGCCAGTACCCATGCGAGTTGCTTGGGGGCCTCTTAGGATTCCTCTCCCGTTGATGCCGGGGCCTAAGTCCTTGTGTGGAGTCGTTGCCGGAATCTGAGGATTCCTCTCCAGTGCTTACATGGATCTAGGGTACTTCTAGAGTCTCCCCAGGGGAGTCAGTCCTCGTCAGATTGGGGGCATGCACTTGGGCTTTCCTGCCGAGCTGTAGGAGAAGTGTCACGCTTCCCTTCGCGTGGATCAAGGGATCTGTGGCTTTCCCTCGAGGCTTTCCCACAGGGCTGTCCCACGTGCCACCGTGGTGTGAGTCGATCCTCGGCTTGAAAGCCGAGGCAGTGCAGGGAAAACAGGTTTCCTTGTAATGCACGGAGACATCTGGGGGACTCTGGGAATGGTGTCACGACCCTGGAATTCCTCTCGACTTTCCTGTGGAGAGCGCCTCCTCTTGGGATGCGACGGGAACGCCGGGAAATTTTTCACGATCACGCAGGGAAAGGATCCCTCCTCTCGAGCTAGGAGGCGGGAACGGGGCTCCTCTGGATGTGGGCGGGACTCTCGTGCTTCCTCTGGAGTGGAGACGGTATGTGGGGGAACTTCTTGAGTTGCAGCAAGGATGTGAAGGACCCTTTGAAAGTTCCAGAGGTTAGGTGTGATTAGCCTCGAGACGGCTCAGCTGAAATGGGCCTCATCTCGCCTGGAGGGGAGAACCTCCTGGATTTTCTCGAGTTGCGGCAGGTGCTCGCGACTTACGACGGGGACCTCAGGGACCCGCTCTGGTGGCCTCAGGAAAGGTATCTCCCCGTGCGAGTTGCTCGGGGGCCTCTCGGGATTCCTCTCCCGTCAATGTCGGGGCCTAAGACCTTGTGTGGAGTAGCTGCCGGAACCTGAGTATTCCTCTCAAGTGCTGACATGGATCTTGGGTTACGTCTGGTGTCTCCCCAGGGGAGTCAGTCCTCGTCTCGAGTGGGGGCATGCACGTGCGCTTTCCTCCCGAGCTGTAGCAGCTGTTTCATTCTTCCCGTCGAGTGGATCAAGGGATCTGTGGCTTTCCCTCGAGGCTTTCCCACGAGGCTTTCCCACAGGGCTGTCCCACGTGCCACCGTGGTGTGAGTCGATCCTCGGCTTGAAAGTCGAGGCAGTGCAGGGAAAACAGGTTTTCCTGGAATGGACCGAGACATCTGGGGGATTCTGGGAATGGTGGCACGACCCTGGAGTTCCTCTCGCTTTTTCTGTGGAGAGCGCCTCCTCTTGAAATGCGACGGGAATGCCGGGAATTCTTTCCCGACCACGCAGGGAAAGGATCCCTCCTCTCGAGCTAGGAGGCGGACATGGGGCTCCTCTGGATGTGGGCGGGACTCCCGTGTTTCGTCTCGAGTGAAGACGGGTATGTCGGGGAACTTCTTGAGTTTCAGCAAGGGTGTGAAGGACCCTTTGGAAGTTCCAGAGGTTAGGTGTGATTAGCCTCGAGACGCCTCAGCGGAAATGGTCCTCATCTCGCCTGAAGGGGATAAACTCCTGGATTTACTCGAGTTGCGGCAGGTGCTTTCCACGTAGGACGGGGACCACAGGGACCCGCTCTGTTGGCCTCAGGGAAGGCCAGTCCCCAGGCGAGTTGCTCGGGGCCTCTTAGGATTCCTCTCCCGTTGATGCTGGTGCCTAAGTCCTTGTGTGGAGTCGTTGCCGGAATCTGAGGATTCCTCTCCAGTGCTGACATGGATCTAGGGGTACTTCTAGAGTCTCCCCAGGGGAGTCAGTCCTCGTCAGAGTGGGGGCAGGCACATTGGCTTTCCTACCGAGCTGTAGGAGCAGTGTCACGCTTCCCTTCACATGGATCAAGGGATCTGTGGCTTTCCCTCGAGGCTTTCCCACAGGGCTGTCCCACGAGGCTTTCCCACAAGGCTGTCCCACGTGCCATCGTGGTGTGAGTCAAACCTCGGCTTGAAAGCCGAGGCAGTGCAGGGAAAACAGGTTTCCCTGGAATGCACGGAGACATCTGGGGGACTCTGGGAATGGTGGCACGACCCTGGAGTTCCTCTCGCCTTTCCTGTGGAGATCGCCTCCTCTTGAGATGCGACGGGAACGCTGGCATTTCTTTCCCGACCACGCAGGGAAAGGATCCCTCCTCTCGAGCTAGGAGGAGGAAACGGGGCTCCTCTGGATGTGGGCGGGACTCTCCTGCTTCCTCTCGAGTGGAGACGGGTATCTCGGGGAACTTCTTGAGTTGCAGCAAGGGTGTGAAGGACCCTTTGGAAGTTCCAGAGTTTAGGTGTGATTAGCCTCGAGACGCCTCAGTGGAAATGGGCCTCATGTCGCCTGGAGGGGAGAACCTCCTGGATTTTCTCGAATTGTGGCAGGTGCTCTCGACTTACGACGGGGACCTCAGGGACCCACTCTGGTGGCCTCCGGAAATGCCAGTCCCCATGGGAGTTGCTCGGGGGCCTGTCAGGATTCCTGTACTGTCGATGCTGGGGCCTAAGACCTTGTGTGGAGTCGGTTCCGGAACCTGAGGATTCCTCTCCAGTGCTGACATGGATCTTGGGGTACTTCTGGAGTATCCCCTGAGGAGTGAGTCTTCGTCTCGTGTGGAGGCATGCATTGTGCTTTCCTCCCGAGCTGTAACAGCAATGTCATGCTTCCCTTCGGGAGGATCAAGGGATCAGTGGCTTTCCGTCGGTGCTTTCCCACGAGGCTTTCCCATAAGGCTTTCCCTCAGGGCTGTCCCACGTGCCACCGTGTTGTGAGTCAATCCTCGGCTTGAAAGTCGAGGCAGTGCAGGGAAAACAGGGTTTCCTGGAATGGACTGAGGCATCTGGGGGACTCTGGGAATGGTGGCACGACCCTGGAGTTTCTCTGGCCTTTCCTGTGCAGAGCGCCTCCACTTGAGATGCGACGGGAACGCCGGGAACTCTTTCCCGACCACGCAGGGAAAGGATCCCTCCTCTCGAGCTATGAGGCGGAAACGGGCCTCCTCTGGATGTGGGCGGGACTCTCGTGCTTCGTCTCGAGTGGAGACGGGTATGTCGGGGAACTTCTTGAGTTGCAGCAAGGGTGTGAAGGACCCTTTGGAAGTTCCAGATGTTAGGTGTGATTATCCTCCAGACGCCTCAGCGGAAATGGGCCTCATCTCGCCTGGAGGGGAGAACCTCCTGGATTTTCTCGAGTTGTGGCAGGTGCTCTCAACTTAAGACGGGACCTCAGGGACCGCTCTGGTGGCCTCAGGAAAGGCCAGTCCCCAAGCGAGTTGCTCTGGAGCCTCTCGGGATTCCTCTCCCGTCGATGCCGGGGCCTAAGACCTTTTTGGAGTCGGGGCCAGACCCTGAGGATGCCTCTCCAGTGCTGACATGAATCTTTCCGTACTTCTGGAGTCTCGCCAGGGGAGTCATTCCTCATCTCGTGTGGGGGCATGCACCTGCCATTTCCTCACGAGCTGTAGCAGCAGTGTCACGCTTGCTGACGTGTGGATCAAGGGATCTGTCGCTTTCCATTGAGGCTTTCCCACGAGGCTTTCCAACAGGGCTGTCCCACGTGCCATGGTGGTGTGAGTCGATCCTTGGCGTGAACGTCGAGGCAGTGCAGGGAAAACAGGTTCTTCTTGAATGGACTTAGACATCTGGGGGACTCTTGGAATGCTGGCAAGGCCCTGGAGTTCCTCTCGTCTTTCCTGTTGAAAGCGCCTCCTCTTGAGATGCGACGCGAAGGCCTGGAATTCTTTCCCGACGACGAAGGGAAAGGATCCCTCTTCTCGAGCTACGAGGTGGAAACTGGGCTCCGCTGGATGTGGGCGGGACCCTCGTCCTTCCTCTCGAGTGGAGATGGGTATGTCGGAGAACTTCTTGACTTGCAGCAAGGGTGTGAAGGACCCTTTGGAAGTTCCAGAGGTTAGTTGTGATTAGCCTCGAGACGCCTCAGCGGAAATGGGCCTCATCTCGCCTGGAGGGGAGAACCTCCTGGATTTTCTCGAGTTGCGGCAGGTGCTCTCGAGTTTCGACAGAGACCTCAGGGACCCGCTCTGGTGACCTCAGGAAAGGCCAGTCCCCATGGGAGGTGCTAGGGGCCCTCTCAGGATTCCTCTCCTGTCGATGCCGGGGTCTAAGACCTTTTGTGGAGTCGGGACTGGAACCTGAGGATTGCTCTCCAGTGCTGACATGGATCTTGGCATACTTCTGGAGTCTCCCAAGTGGCGTCAGTCCTCGGCTCGAGTGGGGTCATGCTCGTGCGCTTTCCTCCTGAGCGGTAGCAGCAGTGTCACGCTTCCCGTCCCGTGGATCAAGGGATCTGTGGCTTTCCCTCGAGTCTTCCCATGAGGCTTTCTCTCAGGGCTATACCACTTGCCACCATGGTGTGATCGATCCTCGGCGTGAAATTCGAACCAGTGCAGGGAAAACAGGAACCTCCTTCCCCACAGTAGGGGGTACACTGTCCCCTTGGTCGGGTATCTCCAGGGCACTCGCGCTGGGGGGTTGCCCGTGGATATGCGGGCCTCAGGCTCCACGTGAGAAAAGCCCCAAATGGCATTAGCTGCCAGTCCAGACTCTGGCCCCTCAGGTCTCTGGCCGGAGCCTTGGGCTCCAGGCAACTCAAAGCCCTCGGGGTGGCACTCTGGGACTGCTGTAGGGAATGGACGCCAAGAGCCTACGGAGGAGTTGGGGAGGGGGCAGGGGGGAAACAGAGGTGAGGACAGCGAGGGATCTAGGTGAAGGCGCTGGAGAGAGCCTCTGGTGTCCCAGAATGCCTCAGAGGAGCCAGCAGGGACAGTCGAGGCCCAGGGACCTGTAGAATGTGAAAAGGCGGGAAATCCCAGAGCAAGGCAGGCCTGGGAAAGGGGCGTTGGTGGCCAATTCAAAGGGACCTAGGGGCGTTTCCTAGGCGGTGAGCTCCCTTTGGCACTGCTGAGGGCCCCTGATTGATCCACCCGGGATTGATCCCACCCCCTGCTGAGAGGGAGGGCCACAAACCAAAGCCCCCGAACTGCCCGCCCACCCCAACGGGGATCTTGGCGGTCCGGGGCACAGCCGTGCCCGGGTAAAGCCCACTCACTCCACGGGACTCCGTCCAGGGTCTCTGCTTGGAAAGAGGACAGGGGCGTCCCCCCTCCATCTAACCACCCAAACCTTATTGACGTCAATGGGGCGGAGCCGCCTCCCGCTTTCCAGAGTCCTGAGCTGCTGGGTCCCCGCCCACTCGGCCAGCAGTCTGCAGCGTGCCCGTGTGCCTCTCCCACCATGGCTTCGTCCGGCTCCTCCAGCACCTCAAGCAGTACGTTTGCCCTCGGTCCCTGTGGTCGGATCACATCTCAGGGGATTTGCGGGTGGGCCTGGGCAAGGGGTCTCGGCCAACGTGTTGACCCCCCCTCCCACCGAGAACGGCGGGAACCCATCGGCCAGGCCCGGGGTTCCGAGGCGTCAGGTGTGCCCAAATTCGAGGGCCGTGGCATCGTTCGTTCATCTTGCTCCTTTGGCACACGCATGGCTTCTCCGTTCTCTTTTCTGGGAAGACAGTGTTGTTTCAGGGGGCGTGCTGCGGGGGCGGGGGCCGGGGTTGGGTCGTGGTGGGAGCAGGTGCTGTGCTGGGATGAGGCCCTTTATCCTCATATCTTCCTGTGGGAATGGGATTCGGGGAGCTCTGTGGCCTTGCTGCCTTTAGTGGCTTCCCTCTGCGCAGGGCCTTAGTGGCTTCTGCCTTTTGTCAGGCGTTACGGGGTTTGGGCTTCGCTTTGTGGCCTTGGCCTTTGCCTTGGCCTGGGCCTTGGCCTTGCCCTTGGCGTTGGCCTTGCCCTTGCCTTGGCCTTGGGCTGGGCCTTGCCTTGCCCTTGAATTTGAACTTGACCTTGACCTTTGAACTTGAACTTGACTTTGGAACTTAACCTTAACCTTGAACTTAACCCTGAACTTGACCTTGAACTTGAAGTTGACCTTGACCTTGAACTTGAACTTGACCTTGACCTTGAACTTGAACTTGACCTTGAACTTGAACCTGAACTTGAACTTGACCTTTACCATGAACTTGACCTTGACCTTGAACTTCACTTTGACCTTGAACTTTCAACTTGACCTTGACCAAAAACGGGAAGACTCGGAGATTTGCTCAGAGCACCGGAGGTCCAGAAGCAGGGCCCTGTATCTCCCCTTCCCTTTGTGATCATTGCAAAGAATTCCTAGCTGATAGCGGAGTGCCCTGAAGAAGCAAGCAGTGGGAGTGTGTTTGACACGACTGTGTGCCTTCCTGGCCTCATCTCCACAAGGGGCCTTCCTCTCGAAGTAGGCCCCATGTCCCTTGGGGAGGGTGTCATGCCTCTTTTCTCCTCACTGCCAAAGGTGGAGCCAAGCTCGCTCTGTCAGAGGTACAAAAACAGCAATTGAATGGATTTTCAAGCTCCTTGCTAGGCTGCACCCTTTCAGGGCCCACTTTACTGAAACAGGTGCTCTGTGGCCCCTGGTTGGGTATGCAGGTTCACAAACAGGTGAGATCCTGTCCAAGCCAAGAATTTTCCTGAAAGACCTAGGCTCACTAGAGCTCTCCTCCAGAGCAAAGGGGATAGAGGAGATGTATGGAGGAGTCTTTGCCTTTCCCTGTGAGTGTGGGGCTACTCCCTACAGCCCCAAGCTCAGAGATAACTGCCTCTAAGAAAGGAATGGCAAGAAGCGCTATTCTTGGAGGTTGGACAGGGAGTTCGCAGCATGTGGGGAAAGAAAGACTTCTTCGGGAAGAAGAGGCAACCACCGGGGGTGTGTTTGCAAGCCTCTATTTGGAAGGAACGGGTTTGCTTATACAACTCAAGACCTCCAGATCTGCTCAGAGGACTGAAGTTCCAGAGACAGGGCCATGTATCTCCCTTCCCTTTGAGATCCTTGCAAAGACATTCCTAGCAGATCGTGGGAGTGCCCATGAAGAAGCAAGCAGCGGGAGTGTGCTTGACATCACTGGCTGCCTACCTGGCTCAGCTCCTCAAGGGCCTTTCTCTCCTGGTAGGCCCTATGTCCCCTTTGGGAGAGGGTGTGCCCTCTTCCCTCCACACTGCCAAAGGGTGGAGGTGGAGCAAAACTCGTTCTCTCCGAGGTAAAAAAAAAAAAGACAAATTGGATGGATTTTTAAGCTCTTGCTATGCTGCACCCCTCCAGGACCCACTCGAGCAAAACAGGTGCCCTGTGGCCCCTAGGTCGGGTATGCAGGTTCACACACCGGGTGTGATCCCGTCAAAGCCAAGAATTTTCTGACAGACCTAGGCTCACTAGAGCTCTCCTCCAGAGGAAGGGGACAGAAAGACGTGTGTGTGGAGGTGGCTCTGCCTTTCCAGGTCCAATCTCAGGGATAACTGCCCCTAAGAAAGGAACTGCTGATGCTGCTGCTGCTAAGTTGCTTCAGTCGTGTTCGACTCTGTGCGACGCCATAGACGGTAGCCACTAGGCTCCCCGTCCCTGGATTCCCAGGCAAGAACAGTAAGTGGGTTGCCATTGCCTTCTCCAATGCATGAAAGTTGAAAATGAAAGTGCAGTCGCTCAGTCGTGTCCGACCCTCAGCGACCCCACGGACTGCAGCCTACCAGGCTTCCTCCGTCCATAGGATTTTCTGAAAGAACTGCAAGAAGCGCTTTTCCAGGAGGCTGGGAAAGGGAGTTCGCAGGATGTGGGGAAAGAGAGCCTCCTTCGGGAAGAATAGGCGGCCACTTGTTTTGTGTTGCAAACCTCTATTTGGAAGGAACAGGTTAGCTTATACAAGGGAGACCTCCAGATCTGCTCAGAGGACGAAGTTGCAGAGGCAGGTCGGTGTAATTTCCCTTCACTTTGCGATCCTTGCAAAGACATTCCTTGCTGATAGATGATTCAGCAAGGGCCTTTGAGACTGTTGTTTTCTTTCCTAGGTTAAAAAGATTCCTTCAGTTCCCTAATATAGATATCCTAGAAATTATCTGACATCCGTGAAAATCTGATATGTCCTGGTCAAATGCTGTCAGTTATAATTCCAGTTATCATATTAAAGCATTTCAAGTCGCAGCAGTGACCAGATTACATTGTCAATTTCTATTTAATCAGGTTTTTAACCATGTCCTCTATGGTTTCACACTGATGCCTTTGCAGAAATACTGCTACTTCAAGATATATGGAATATACTTTTTTTAAGCTTACCGATAATTTTGTTTGTTTTGTTTGTTTGTCTTCTGGTAAGCTGGTACCAGATGGAATTTAGTCTCCTCTCTAGGTTAAGAGAACAAAGTTTTCTTAGAATGCAATTTTTTGATAACAGACTATAATTTCTTTACCTTTCATTGATTTATAATTGTTTTCATCATCTGTTTTTTTATTCGGTAAAGTAAATAAGCCTTATTTAAGATTTTGGTACATGTTGGATGGACTAAGCTTTCCCCCTTGCAAGTTCCCTTAACCCTTCAGATTCTTCTCCGTGGGACCAAGATCTCACTTTGCCTCCAGAGGGACAATCCAAGCTTTTATTAGTTGATCTGCCCCTGACATCAGAGTCCATTTGAGCACGAGTTGGCCTATAATTTGCATGAAACTATGACTACATAAAGAAAAGGTGACTTTATGATTCAGGGAGGCCATGATATGCCTTGCACTTCAGAGAAAATGGGTTAAAATGATTTTTTTTTCTTCAAAACTGCACAGCCAGTTCTTTCAGCATATGCAATTGAAAACATCTAGTCATTAGGTCAGTTTTCATTCCAATCCCAAAGAAAGGCAATGACAAAGAATATTCAAGTGCT
>NW_017216161.1:0-13386 GCF_001704415.2 Capra hircus
GAAAGCCACAGATCCCTTGATCCACGCTAAAGGAAAGCGTGACACTGCTGCTACAGCTCGGGAGGAAAGTGCACGTGCATGCCCCCACTCGAGACGAGGACTGACTCACCTGGGGACTCCAGAAGTACCCCAAGATCCATGTCAGCACAGGAGAGGAATCCTCAGTTTCCGGCACCGACTCCACACAAGGTTTTGGGCTCCAGCATCTACGGGAGAGAAATTCCGAGAGACACCCGAGCAACATTCATGTGGACTGGCCTTTCCTGAGTCCACCAGAGCGGGTCCCTGAGGTCCCCGTCGTATGACGAGAGCACCTGCCCCAACTCGAGAAATCCAGGAGGTTCTCCCTTCCAGGCAAGATGAGGCCCATTTCCAATGAGGCGTCTGGAGGCTAATCACAACTAACCTCTGGAACTTCCAAAGGGTCCGTCACACCCTTGCTGCTACTCAAAAAGTGCCTCGACATACCCGTCTCCACTCGAGAGGAAGAACGAGTTCCCGCCCACATCCAGAGGAGCCCCGTTACCGCCTCATAGCTGGAGAGGAGGGACACTTTCCCTGCGTGGTCGGGAAAAAGAATTCCCGATGTTCCCAGTCGCATCTCAAAGAGGAGGCCCTCTCCACAGTAAAGGCCAGAGGAAACTCCAGGTTCGTGCCACCATTCCCAGAGTCCCCCAGATGTCTCCGTCCATTCCAGGGAAACCTGTTTTTCCAGCACTGCCCTCAACTTTCAAGCCAAGGGTCGACTCACACTACAGTGACACGTTGGACAGCCCTGTGGGAAAGCCTCTTGGGAAAGCCTCGGTGGGAAATTCTCGAGGGAAAGACTCGAGGGAAAGCCACAGATCCCTTGATCCACGCTAAAGGAAGCATGACACTGCTGTTACGGCTCGGTGAGCAAAGCGCACGTGGATGCCCCACTCGAGACGAGGACTGACTCCCCTGCGGAGACTCCACAAGTACCCCCCCAAGATCCACGACAGCACTGGAGAGGAATCCTCAGGTTCCGGCTCCGACTCCACACAAGGTCTTAGGCCCCCGGCATCTGACGGGGAGTGGAATCCCGAGAGGCCCAGGGCAACTTTCATGGGGACTGGCCTTTCCTGAGGCCACCAGAACGGGTCCCTGAGGTCCCCGTCTTAGGTCCAGAGCACCTGCCGCAACTCGAGTAAATCTAGGAGGTTCTCCCCTCCAGGGTAGATGAGGCCCATTTCCGCTGCGGCATCTCGAGGCTAATCACGACCTAACCTCTGGAACGTCCAAAGGGTCCTTCACACCCTTGCTGCAACTCAAGAATTTCCCCGACATACCCGTCTCCACTCGAGAGGAAGCACGAGAGTCCCGCCCACATCCAGAGGAGCCCCGTTTCCGCCTCCTAGCTCGAGAGGAGGGATCCTTTCCCTGCGTGGTCGGGAAAGAATTCCCGGCATTCCTGTCGCATCTCAAGAGGAGGCGCTCTCCACAGGAACCGCGAGAGGAACTGCATTATCGTGCACCATTCCCAGAGTCCCCCAGATGTCTCAGTCCATTCCAGGGAAACCTGTTTTCCCTGCACTGCCTCGACTTTCAAGCCGAGGATCGACTCACACCACGGTGGCACGTGGGACAGCCCTGTGGGAAAGCCTCGTGGGAAAGCCTCGAGGGAAAGCCACAGATCCCTTGTTCTACGCGAAGGGAAGCGTGACACTGCTGCTACAGCTCGGGAGGAAATTGCACGTGCATGCCCCCACTAGTAACGAGGACTGACTGCCCTGGGGAGACTCAAGAAGTATCCCAAGATCCATGTCAGCACTGGAGAGGACTCCTCAGCTTCTGGCACCTACTCTACACAAGGTCTTAGGCCCTGGCATCGACGGGAGAGGAATCCCGAGAGGCCCCTGAGCAACTCGCATGGGGACTGGCCTTTCCTGAGGCCACCAGAGCGGGTCCCTGAGGTCCCCGTCGTAAGTCGAGAGCACCTGCCGAAACTAGAGAAAATCCAGGAGGTTATCCCTTCCAGGAGAGATGAGGCCCCTTTCCGCTGAGACATCTCAAGGCTAATCACGCCTCACCACTGGAACTTCCAAAGGGTCCTTCACACCCTTGCTGCAACTCAAGAAGTTCCCCGACATACCCGTCTCCACTCGAGAGGAAGCACGAGGTCCCGCCCACATCCAGAGGAGCCCCGTTTCCGCCTCCTAGCTCGAGAGAAGGGATCCTTTCCCTGCGTGTACGGGAAAGAATTTCCGGCGTTCCCGTCGCATCTCAAGAGGAGGCGCTCTCCACAGGAAAGGCGAGAGGAACTCCAGGGTCGTGCCACCATACCCAAAGTCCCCCTGATGTCTCAGTCCTTTCCAGGGAAACCTGTTTTCCATGCTTTCCCTGCACTGCCACGGCATTCAAGCTGAGGATCGACTCACACCACGGTGGCACGTGGAACAACCCTGTGGGAAAGCCTCATGGGAAGGCCTCGTGGGAAAGCCTACTGGGAAAGCCACAGATCCCTTGATCCACACGAAGGGAAGCGTGACGCTGCTGCTACAGCTCGGGAGGAAAGCGCACGTGCATTCCCCCACTTGAGACGAGGACTGACTCCCCTGAGGAGACTCCAGAAGTATCCCAAGATCCATGTCAGCACTGGAGAGGAACCCTCAGATTCCGGCACCGACTCCACACAAGGTCTTAGGCCCCGAATCGACGGGAGAGGAATCTCGAGAGGCCCCCGAGCAACTCGCATGGGGACTGGCCTTTCCTGAGGCCACCAGAGCGGGTCCCTGAGGTCCCCGTCATAAGTCGAGAGCACCTGCCGCAGCTCGAGAAAATCCAGGAGGTTCTCCCCTCCAGGCGAGATGAGGCCCATTTCCGCTGAGGCGTCTCTAGGCTAATCACACCTAACCTCTGGAAATTCCAAAGGGTCCTTCACACCCTTGCTGCAACTCAAGAAGTTCCCCGACATACCCGTCTCCACTCGAGAGGAAGCACGAGAGTCCCGCCCACATCCAGAGAAGCCCCGTTTCCGCCTCCTAGCTCGAGAGGAGGGATCATTTCACAGCGTGTTTGGGCAAGAATTCCCGGCGTTCCCGTCACATCTCAAGAAGAGGCGCTTTCGGCAGGAAAGGCGAGAGGAACTCCAGGGTCGTGCCACCATTCCCAGAGTTCCCCAGATGTCTCAGTCCATTCCAGGGAAACCTGTTTTCCCTGCACTGCCTCGACTTTCAAGCTGATTATCGACTCACACAATGGTGGCACGTGGGACAGCCCTGTGGGAAAGCCTCGTGGAAAAACCTCGTGGGAAAGCCTCGAGGGAAAGCCACATATCCCTTGATCTACGCGAAGGGAAGCATGACACCCCTGCTACAGCTCGGGAGGAAACGCACGTGCATGCCCCCACACCGAGACGAGGACTGACTCCCCTGGGGAGACTCCAGAAGTGCCCCAAGATCCATGTCAGCACAGAACAGGAATCCTCAAGTTCCGGCACCAATTCCACAGAAGGTTTAGGCCCTGGGACCGACGGGAGAGAAATCCCGAGAGGCCCCTGAGCAACTCGCATGGGGACTGGCCTTTCCTGAGGCCACCAGAGCGGGTCCCTGAGGTCCCCGTCGTAAGTCGAGAGCACCTGCCGCAACTCGAGAAATTCCAGGAGGTTCTCCCCTCCAGGCGAGATGAGGCCCATTTCCGCTGAGGCGTCTCGAGGCTAATCACACCAAACCTCTGGAACTTCCAAAGGGTCCTTCACACCCTTGCTGCAACTCAAGAAGTTCCCCGACATACCCGTCTCCACTCGAGAGGAAGCACGAGAGTCCCTCCCACATCCAGAGGAGCCTCGTTTTCGCCTCCTAGGTCGAGAGGAGGGATCCATTTCCCTGCGTGGTCGGGCAAGAATTCCTGGCGTTCCCGTCGCATCTCAAGAAGAGGCGCTTTCCACAGGAAAGGCGAGAGGAACTCCAGGGTCGTGCCACCATTCCCAGAGTCTCCCAGATGTCTCGGTCCATTCCAGGGAAACCTGTTTTCCCTTCACTGCCTGGACTTTCAAGCCTGAGGATCGACTCACACCAAGGTGGCACGTGGGACAGCCCTGTGGGAAAGCCTCATGGGAAAGCCTCGTGGGAAAGCCTCGAGGGAAAGCCACAGATCCCTTGTTCCACGCGAAGGGAAGCGTGACACTGCTGCTACAGCTCGGGAGGAAATTGCACGTGCATGCCCCCACTCGTAACGAGGACTGACTGCCCTGGGGAGACTCAAGAAGTATCCCAAGATCCATGTCAGCACTGGAGAGGACTCCTCAGCTTCTGGCACCGACTCCACACAAGGTCTTAGGCCCCAGCATCGACGGGAGAGGAATCCCGAGAGGCCCCTGCGCAACTCGCATGGGGACTGGCCTTTCCTGAGGCCCCCAGAGCGGGTCCCTGAGGTCCCCGTCGTAAGTCGAGAGCACCTGCCGCAACTCGAGAAATCCAGGAGGTTCTCCCCTCCAGGCGAGATGAGGCCCATTTCCGCTGAGGCGACTCGAGGCTAATCACATCTAACCTTTGGAACTTCCATAGGGTCCTTCACACCCTTGCTGCAACTCAAGAAGTTCCCCGACATACCCTTGTCCACTCGAGAGGAAGCGCGAGCGTCCCTTGCACATCCAGAGGAGGCCCTTTTCCTCCTTGTAGCTCGAGATGAGGGATCCTTTCCCTGCGTGGTCGGGAAAGAATTCCCGGCATTCCCGTCGCATCTCAAGAGGAAGCGCTCTCCACAGGAAAGGCGAGAGGAACTCCAGGGTCGTGCCACCAATCCAAGAGTCCCCCAGAGGACTGAGTCCATTCCAAAGGAAACTCTTTTACCTGCACTGCCTTGACTGTCACGCCGAGGATGGACTCACACCACGGTGGCACGTGGGACAGCCCTGTGTGTTAGCCTCGTGGGAAAGCCTCATGGGAAATCCTACAGGGAAAGCCACACATCCCTTGATCCACCCGTCGGGTAGCATGACACTGCTGCCACCTTTAGGGAGGAAAGCCCACGTGCATTTCCCCACTCGAGACGAGGACTGACTCCCCTGGGGAGAGTCCAGAAGTACCCAAAAATCCACGTCAGCACTGGAGAGGAATCCTCAGTTTCCGGTCCCAACTCAACACAAGGTCTTCGACTCGGGAAATGCAAGCATTTAAAAGATCTCTCCTTTGGAGCCTCGAGGGGGGATCGGGGCTTCTCTGGATGTGGGCGGGACCCTCGTGCTTCCTTTGAGTGTAGACGGGTGTGTCGGGAAAGCTCTTGAGTTGCAGCAAGTGTGTGAAGGAACCATTGGAAGTTCCAGAGGTTAGGTGTGCTTAGCCTCTAGATGCGTCAGTGGAAATAGGCCTCATTTTGCTGTAGGGGAGAACCTCCTGGATTTTCTCGAGTTACGGCAGGTGCTCTCGAATTACGACGGGGACCTCAGGGACCCGGTCTCGTGGCCTCAGGAAAGGCCAGTCCCCATGCAAGTTGCCAGGGGGACTCTCGGGATTCCTCTTGGGTCGATGCCGGGGCCTAAGACCTTGTGTGGAGTCGAGGCCGGATCCTGAGGATTCCTCTCCAGTGCTGACATGGTTCTTGGGGTACTTCTGGAGTCTCCCCAGGGAAGTCAGTCCTCGTCTCGAGTGTGGGCATGCACGTGCGCTTTCCTCCCGAGCTGTAGCAGCAGTGTCACGCTTCCTAACGCGTGGTCAAGGGATCTGTAGCTTTCACTCAAGTCTTTCCTTCAAGGCTTTCCCAAGAGTCTTTCCCACAGGGCTGTCCCACCTGCCACCAGGGTGTGAGTCGATCCTCGGCTTGAAAGTCGAGGCAGTGCAGGGAAAACATGTTCCTCTGGAATGGACTGAGACATCTGGGGGACTCTTGGAATGGTGGTACGACCCTGGAGTTCCGCTCGCCTTTCCTGTGGAGAGCGCCTCCTCTTGAGATGGGACGGGAACGCCGGGAATTCTTTCCGGACCAAGCAGGGAAAGGATCCATCATCTCGAGGTCCGAGGCATAAACGGGGCTCCTCTGGATGTGGGCGGGACCCTCGTGCTTCCTCTGGAGTGGAGACGGTATGTCGGGGAACTTCTTGAGTTTCAGCAAGGTTGTTAAGGAACCTTTGGAATTTCCAGAGTTTAGGTGTGATTAGCCTCGAGAGCCTCAGCGGAAATTGGCCTCATCTTGCCTGGTGGGGAGAACCTCCTGGATTTTCTCGAATTGTGGCAGGTGTTCTCAACGTACGCTGGGACCTCAGGGACCCGCTCTGGTGGCGTCAGGAAAGGCCAGTTCCCATCCGAGTGGCTACGGGGCCTCTCGGGATTCCTCTCCCGTCGATGGTGGGGCCTAAGACCTTGTGTGAAGTCGAGGCCGGTACCTGAGGATTCCTCTCCCGTGCTGACATGGTTCTTGGGGTACTTCTTGAGTCTCCCCAGGGGTGTCAGTCCTCTTCTCAGCGGGATCATGCAAGAACGCTTACCTCCCGAGCTGCAGTAGCAGTGTCACGCTGCCCGTCGCGTGGATCAAGAGATCTGTGTCTTTCCCTCGAGGTATTTCCCACGGGGCTTTCCCTCGAGGCTTTCCCACGAGGCTTTCCCACATCGCTGTCCCACGTGCCACCGTGGTGCCAGTCGATCCTCGGCGTGAAAATCAAGGCAGTGCAGGGAAAACAGGTTCCTCTGGAATGGACTGAGACATCTGGGGGACTCTTGGAATTGTGGCACGACCCTGGAATTCCTCTCGCCTTTCCTGTGGAGAGCGCCTCTTCTTGAGATTCGGTGGGAACGCCGGGAATTCTTTCCCGACCAAGCAGGGAAAGTGCCGTGGTCCAGCCCCGGTGGATCCAGGGTGATTCGAAGGTGGGGACGTAGTCGTCGTCTTTGGAAATATACATATTTAATCCCAGATATAAAGAGATTAGAAATGGATAGTGTAGTAGGAAGATTATTGGAGAAAAAGAGGCTGAATAACTTGGATTACGTGGAATAACATCCATCCTCCAGTAGAGAATTCAGCCAGAAAAACGGGAGCAAAAAGAAGCGACATGGGGGAATCAGTCTTTCCGGAAACTGATCTGATTTCTTTATTTTTGGTTTTGCTTATATACCTCTTGTTACACATAGGGATGAATACAGAGTCACGCAGGAGTCGGCATCCTGACCTTTATCAAAATCAGGTGCTTCACATAAATGTATAAAAAAAAGGTCTTAGGGATCTTACATCATCTTCTGGCCATGAATGAGACCTGCTGACATTTTATGATCCTTTCTTTCTGATAACCAAATAAACTTATTTCTTCCAAGGGTGTTTTTTCTTAAACCAGGCACCACCCTCCAAATAAAGTTACATTCCTATAGGGTGAGGGTGTAGTGAGTTACAATAAAGAAAGGAATTTATTTAACCCAAGGTTAACATGATTAGTCTTAAAGGTGAATTCTTATTTCTCCTATATGCTTAAAGGTTAATACTTATTTCTCCTATATACTAGTTATATTCATTATAAGGGTAGGGAACATGGAGATTTATCAGCAAACATCAGCCTAACAAATGAAAATCCTTTCATCAATTCTCCCCTTAAGATCTATTTAGTCTTAAGATATGATAAAGTTACATTCTTACATAGAAAGGACACAGTGATATATAACAAAGTACAGTGATCTATTACAAAAGTGAAAATCCATTAACTCAAAAAGTCTAGTATTGCTAACATCAAAAACTGCTATATTTCCTTTGCTATATTCCAAATACATTGATTAATATATTCCAAGTGCCTAAGGATATGGAGGCCTGGTGGCAATCATTGACTCAACAAGAAGAAAAAGTCCTATGCTAATTAAGACTCTCAAATACTCCAAAACTCTCTGTGCTGTTTACAGTTGAGAGGTAGTAAACAATCTTGTGCCTAGTGGCAGCAGTATGGATAATCCTGTCACACAAGCTGGTCTGTCACCAGAGAGGTTTGACCTAAAATATCCTTGTCCCACCCAGAGCAGGGAATTAGCAGCAATTTTTGACACAACAAATGAAGAACCCTTCACCAATATAATTCCTAACCAACTATACTAATAATTTCTAACTCCCCAAAATAATTTGCCTTTAGTAAGTCTAAAACATCTCATGCCTCTCAGGTTGGGAGGCTGTAAACAATCACATGTGGCCGGACAAACCTATAAAGGTGGGCTAGATAACCTTCAGAGGAGTCGGCAAGCTGAAACACTCTTGTCATGCCCAAGAATATTTATTGCCTTGAAGCTGCACGTTTACTTCTTCTCCGAGAGAAACAGTTATGGGGGAGAGCCCCCGTAAAGTCAGAAGTGTAGGTGAGAGCATAAAACAGACTCTGGTTTTGGGGTTCGATGCTCGGGAACAGGGGGTTACCTGAGGCTTGATCACGCCTTTGGCATGCCAAGCCTCCTTCCTCATGACCTTTGCCATAGGCGGAATTCCTCACGCTGGCCCCCGGAAGGAAAGGATCCCTCATCTCGAGCGACGAGGCGGAAACGCGCCTCCTGTGGGATGTGGGGGGACCATCTTGCTTATTCTCGAGTGGAGACGGGTATGTCGGGGAACTTATTGAGTTGCAGCAAGGGTGTAAAGTACCTTTTGGAAGTTCCAGAGGTTAGGTGTGATTAGCCTCGAGACACCTCAGTGGAAATGGGCCTCATCTCGCCTGGAGGGGAGAACCTCCTGGATTTTCTCGAGTTGCGGCAGGTGCTCTCGACTTACGACGGGGACCTCAGGGGCCAGCTCTGGTGGCCTCAGGAAAGGCCAGTCCCCATTCAAGTTTCTAGGGGGCCTCTCAGGATTCCTCTCCTGTCGATGCCGGGACCTAAGACCTTGTGTGAAGTCGGGGCTGGAACCTGAAGATTCCTCTCCAGTGCTGACATGGATCTTGTGGTACTTCTGGAGTCTCCCCAGGGGAGTCAGTCCTCGTCTCGAGTGGGGGCATGCACGTGCGCTTTCCTCCCGAGCGGTAGCAGCAGTGTCACGCTTCCCGTCGCGTGGATCAAGGGATCTGTGGCTTTCCCTCTAGGCTTTCCCATGAGGCTTTCCCACAGGGCTGTCCCACATGCCACCTTGGTGTGAGACGATCCTCGGCGTGAAAGTCGTGGCAGTGCAGGGAAAACAGGTTCCTCTGGAATGGACTGAGACATCTGGGGAACTCTTGGAATGGTGGCACGACCCTGGAGTTCCTCTGGCCTTTCCTGTGGAGAGCACTTCCTCTTGAGATGCGACGGGAACGCCAGGAATTCTTTCCCGACCACGCAGGGAAAGGATCCCTCCTCTCTAGATACGAGGCGGAAACGGGGCTCCTCTGGATGTGGGCGGGACTCTCGTGCTTCATCTCGAGTGGAGACGGGTATGTCGGTGATCTTCTTGACTTGCAGCAGGGGTGTCAAAGACCCTTTGGAAGTTCCAGAGGTTAGGTGTGATTAGCCTCGAGATGCCTCAGGGGAAATGGGCCTCATCTCGCCTGGAGGGGAGAACCTCCTGGATTATCTTGAGTTGGAGCAGGTGCTCTCGTCTTAGGATGGGGACCTCAGGGACCCGCTCCTGTGGCCTCAGAAAAGGCCAGTGCCATGGGAGTTGCTAGGGGGCCTCTCAGGATTCCTCTCACGGCGATGCCGGGCCTAAGACCTTGTGTGGAGAGCCCGAGCGGAGGCGACGCGGAGCGTTTCGGTTCTCAAGTGCCTGGGGCACCGGTGTGTGGTGTGAGGCTGCGGCGGAGCCTCTACACTGAAGGTGCGAGAGGTTGGCAGCTTCGATTGAAGCACATCGAGCGGCGACAGCAGTGGAAAGTCATGAAGCGACAGCGGCGAGGAGAACTACGGCGAGGGGGAATCCCGTTCTGCTTCCAGAAGCGGAAGTGCTCATGGATCTGGGAAATCTGCAAGTCATACCCCTGCAAGGTCTCGCTCCAAGGAAGATTCCAGGCGTTTCCAGATCAAAGTCCAGGTCCAGATCGGAATCTAGGTCTAGATCCAGAAGAAGTTCTCGGAGGCATTATACAAGGTCACGATCTCGGTCCCGGTCCCATAGAAGATCTCGTAGCAGATCTTACAGCAGAGATTATCGAAGACGGCATAGCCACAGTCATTCTCCCCATGTCTACTCGCTGGCGTCATGTTGGGAATCGGGCAAATCCTGATCCTAACTGTTGTCTTGGAGTATTTGGATTGAGCTTGTATACACAGAAAGAGATCTAAGAGAATGTTCTCTAAATATGGCCCAATTGCTGATGTATCTATTGTATATGACCAGCAGTCTAGACGTTCAAGAGGATTTGCCTTTGTATACTTTGAAAATGTAGATGATGCAAGGAAGCAAAAGAGTGTGCCAATGGAATGGAGCTTGATGGATGTAGGATCAGAGTTGACTTCTCCATAACGAAAAGACCACATACTCCAACAGCAGGAATTTACATGGGGAGACCTACCTATGGCAGCTCACGCCGTCGAGATTACTATGACAGAGGATATGATCGAGGCTATGATGATCGGGACTATTACAGCAGATCGTACAGAGGAGGAGGAGGAGGAGGAGGAGGATGGAGAGCTGCTCAAGACAGGGATCAGAAATACAGAAGACGGTCACCTTCTCCCTACTATAGTCGTGGGGAGGATACAGATCAACGTTCCAGATCTCGATCATACTCACCTCGTCGCTATTAAAGCATGAAGATGAAGACTTTCTGAACCTGCCCTAGAGTTGGGATATTGTTTGTGGACAATATTTTTTATTGTCTCCTGTTTAAAAAGTGAACAGTGCCTGGTGGAAGTTAGGTGACTTTTTACACCTTTTATGATGACTACTTTTGGTGGAGTTGAAATGCTGTTTTCATTCTGCATTTGGTGTAGTTCGGTGCTTTGTTCAAAGTTAAGTGTTTTCAGAAAAGTATGTTTTACATGAATTTTTTTACAGTCTAAAATTTTGACTGCTGAGAAGTTTTCTATTGTACAGAACTTCATTTAAATGGTTTTTCTACTGAATACAGGGTATTCTGAAGATTGAAGCCTGTGTGTAAAATGCTACCAAATGGCAAAAAGCAACAATAACGTTTGGTTTTTACTTTTCTTTCTAACATATCAATGCTTAGGAGAACTGTTCTGATTAGATTGTCAGTAGTAAATTAAAGAAAAAAATGCCCGTTTTCCTCGAGTCCATGAAACATACCATACTTAATATACCTGCAGTTAAGTGATAAAAATTACGCTCTGTAACTCTATACTGCTAGTGTTAAAAACTAAAGATCTTTCAATACAGCAAATGCTTAATTCTTATATAAATGTGACTTTGACAGCCTTTATGTAATCTGTATTATACATAGCAGGGAATAAGATGAGTTGCACAATGTATGCTTAAAAAGGCTATTTCTTAAAGCTGTTAGAAGGGATAATGGTATTTCAATTAGTAATCAGCAAGTGAAAAATAATATTCCACCACAAATGTACTCTTGTTCTTCTAGCTTTTAAAGACTATATGGAAAAAACTGGGTGCTTCAGAGTTTTGAGAAAAAAGAAGGAACACTACACCTGTGTTGTGGATGATCTGAAGACTTTGCCTGTTTTTTAAATACTACTTTCAGGTCTTTGCTTACCAAAGGAGGCCCAATTTCACTCAAAAGTTTTTGAGAACTGTGTTTAAATAAATGCAAAGAAAAGAGTAAAAAAGGAAAGAAAAAAAAAGACCTTGTGAGGAGTTGGGGCAGGAACCTGAGGATTCCTCTACAGTGCTGACATGGATCTTGGGGTACTTCTGGAGCCCCCCAGGGAAGTCAGTCTTCGTCTCGAATGGGGGCATGCACGTGCGCTTTCCTCCCGAGCTGTAGCAGCAGTGTCACACTTCCGGTCGCGTGATCAAGTGATCTGTGGCTTTCCTCCAGGCTTTACCACGAGGCTATCCCAGAGGGCTGTCCCACATGCCGCCGAGGTGTGAGTCGAACCTCGGCGTGAAAGTCGAGGCAGTGCAGGGAAAACAGGTTCCTCTGGAATGGACTGAGACATCTAGGGACTCTTGGAATGGTGGCACGACTCTGGAGTTCCTCTCGCATTTCCTGTGGAGAGCGCCTCCACTTGAGATGCGACGGGAACGCCGGGAATTCTTTCCCGACGAAGCAGGGAAAGGATCCCACATCTCGAGCTACGAGCGGAAAGGGGCTCCTCTGGATGTGGGCGGGACCCTCGTGCTTCCTATCGAGAGAGACGGGTATGTCGGGGAACTTCTTGAGTTGCAGCAAGGGTGTGAAGGACCCTTTGGAAGTTCCAGAGGTTAGGTGTGATTAGCCTCCAGACGCTTCAGCGGAAATGGGCTTCATCTCGCCTGGAGGGGAGAACCTCCTGGATTTTCTCGAGTTGCGGCAGGTGCTCTCGACTTACGACGGGGACCTCAGGGACCCGCTCTGGTGGCCTCAGAAAGGCCAGTCCACATGCGAGTTGCTAGGGGCCTCTCGGGATCCTCTACCATCGATGCCGGCTTAAGACCTTGTGTGGAGTCGGTGCCGGAACCTGAGGATTCCTCTGCAGTGCTGACATGGATCTTGGGTACCTTCTGGAGTCTCCCCAGGGGAGTCAGTCCTCGTTTGAGTGGCGCATGCACGTGCGATTACCTCCGGAGCTGTGGCAGCAGTGTCATGCTCCCTTCGCCTGGATCAAGGGATCTGTGGCTTCCCACGAGGCTTTCCCACAGGGCTATCCCACGTGCCACCGTGGTGTGAGTCGATCGATGGCTTGAAAGTCAACGTAGTGCAAGGAAAACAGGTTTCCCTGGAATGGACTGAGACATCTGGCGAATCTGGGAATGGTGGCACGACCTGGACTTCCTCTCGACTTTCCTGTGGAGAGCGCCTCCTCTTGAGATGCGACGGGCGCCGGAATTCTTTCCGACCACGGGGGGAAAGGATCCCTCCTCTCGAGCTAGGAGGCGAAACGGTGCTCCTCTGTATGTGGCGGGACTCTCGTGCTCCTCTCGAGTGGAGACGGGTATGTCGGGGAAATTCTGGATTTGCAGCAAGGGTGTAAAGGACCCTTTGGAAAGTTCCAGAGGTTAGGTGTGATTAGCCTCGAGACGCCTCAGCGGAAATGGGCCTAATCTCGCCTGGAGGGGAGAACCTCCTGGATTTTCTCGAGTTGCGGCAGGTGCTCTCGCCTTTCGATACGGACCTCAGGGACCCGCTCTGGTGGCCTCAGGAAAGGCCAGTCCCCATGCGAGTTGCTCGGCCCTCTCGGATTCCTCTCCGTTGATGCCGGGGCCTAAGACCTTGTGTGGAGTTGGTTCTGGAACCTGAGTTTCCTCTCCATTGCTGACATGGATTCTTGGGGTACTTTGGAGTCTCCAGGGGAGTCAGTCTCGTCTCGAGTGGGGGCATGCACGAGCGCTTTCCTCCGAGCTGGAGCAGCAGTGTCACGCTTCCCTTCGATGATCAAG
>NW_017216162.1:0-13382 GCF_001704415.2 Capra hircus
TGCAGGAGAGAGCTAGTGAGCTTAGGCTGTCTGGAACATTCTTGGATCCTGTGGGGAAAATATTCCTGTGCACACATCTGGAATACTGGGCCTAGAGGCCAAAATTTGCATTCTTTCCCGGGGAGCCCTAACGTGGTGTGACTTAGCAACTGCTTTGAAAATCCATCCCATTGCTGTTTTCCTCCTTCTGACAGAGCTAGCTTTGTTCCCTGCTTTGGATATCTCAACCGAAGGGCCGCGTCCATAGCTACTCGCCTGGGGCCCATTGATGTGCAAGGTGCCTCGACTAGGTGACCCTAGCATGGCCACTCAGCCCGCTCAGACACACTCCGAGGCTTCTTTCTCATGGGAAGCACTGCTCCAACTAGGAATGTGTCTGCAATGCTTGGAAAGTGCAGTGAGACACACAGCCCTGACTCTGCAATTGAGGCCCTCAGAGCAAGCCTGCAGCTCTGATGTCTGAGAAGCAAAACACTTGCTGCCAAGAGAGGCCTGAAAACACACTCTCTGTGGATGACTTTCCTTCCTCTAAGGAAGATAGTTTTTTCCCAGGTCTCCTGCTTCCTGAATGTCACACAGCTGGAATGCGCTTGCTTGGAGTCGTGATTCAGGGCAATGACCCCTGAGGCCCTTTGCCCAGGAGGCTCCCACACTCACAGGCAAATCAAAGCAACTTCCAAGTGAGTCAGCTCTTCACATCAAATGGCCACAGTATTGGAGTTTCAGGTTCAGTATTAGTCCTTCCAATGTATATTCAGACCTGATTTCCTTTAGGATGGCAGTGGTTGCGTCTCCTTGTAGTCTAAGCGACCCTACAAGCATCTTCTCCAACACCACAGTTCAAAAGCATCCAATTTTCAGCTGTCACTTTCTTTATAGTACATCTTTCATATCCATCCATGACATATGGAAAAACCATAGCCTTGACTGGATGGATCTTTGTTGGCAAAGCAACGTCTCGGCTTTTTAATATGCTGTCTAGTTTGGTCATCACTTTTCTTCCAAGTCATAAATATGTTTTAAGTTCATGGAGGCAGCCATCACCTGCAGTGATTTCCAAGCCCCCCAAAATAGTCTGCTGCTGTTTCCAATGTTTTCCCATCTATTTGCCATGAAGTGATGAGACTGGATGCAATGATTTTAGTTTTCTGAATGCTGAGCTTTAAGCTAACTTTTTCACTCTCCTCTTTCACTTTCATCAGGAGACTCTTTAGTTCTTTTACACTTTCTGCCAAAGGGTGTGTCATCTGCATATCTGAGATTCTTGATATTTCTCCCAGCAATCTGGATCCAGCGTGTGCTTCTCCAGCCCCAGTGTTCCATGATGTACTCTGCATAAAGTTAAATAAGCAGGGTGACAATATACAGCCTTGACATATTCCTTTTCCTATTTAGAACCAGTCTTTGTTCCATGTCCAGTTCGAACTGTTTCTTCCTGACCTGCCATACAGGTTTCTCAAGAGACAGGTCAGTGGTCTGGTATTCCCATCTCTTTCAGAATTTTCCCCAGTTTATTGTGATCCAACAGTCAAAGGCTTTGGCATAGTCAATAAAGCAGAAATAGATGTCTTTTTTTCTGGAACTCTCTTGCTTTTTCAATGATCCAGTGGATGTTGGCAGTTTGATCTCTGTTTCTCTGCATGTTTTTAAATCCCTCCTGAACATTTGAAGTTCACAGTTCATGTGAACTTGGAGAATTTTGAGCATTACTTTACTCAAGTGGTGAGATGAGTGCAATTGTGCCAGCCAGCTGAATATTCTTGTCATTGCCTTTCTTTGGGATTCGAATGAAAACGACTAATGACTAGATGTTTCAATTGCATATGCTGAAAAAACTGGCGTGCTAGTTTTGCAAGAAAAAAATATTTTAACCCTATTTTCTCTGAAGTGCAAGCATATCTGCCATCCCTGAAATCATAAAGTCACCTTTTCTTTATGTAGTCATAGTTTCATGCCTAAATTATAGGCCAACTCTGCTCAAATGGACTCTATGTCAGGGCAGATCAACTAATAAAAAGCTTGGATGTCCCTCTGGAGAAGTGAGATCTTGTCCACAGAAGAATCTGAAGGTTAAGGAACTTGCAAGAGTGGGAAAGCTTAGTCCATCCTACATGTACCAAAATCTTAAATAAGGCTTATTTACTTACCGAAGTAAAAAAACAGATGATGAAAACAATTATAAATCAATGAAAGGTAAAGAAATCCATAGTCTGTTATCAAAAATTGCATTCTAAGAAAACTTTGTCTCTTAACCTAGAGAGGAACTAAATTCATCTGGTACCAGCTACCAGAAGACAAACAAACAAACAAACAAATTATCGTAAGCTTAAAAAAGTATATTCCATATATCTTGAAGTAGCAGTATTTCTGCAAAGCCATCAGTGTAAACCATAGAGACATGGTTAAAACCTGATTAAATAGAAATTGACAATGTAATCTGTCACTGCTGCGACTTGAAATGCTTTAATATGATAACTGGAATTATAACTGACAGCATTTGACCAGGACATATCAGATTTTCACGGATGTCAGATAATTTCTAGGTATATCTATATTAGAACTGAAGGAAGTCTTTGAACCTAGGAAGAAAACAACAGTCTCAAAGGCCCTTGCTGAATCATCTATCAGCAAGGAAGTCTTTGCAAAGATCGCAAAGTGAAGGGAAAATACACCGACCTGCCTCTGCAACTTGTCCTCTGAGCAGATCTGGAGGTCTCCCTTTGTATAAGCTAACCTGTTCCTTCCAAATAGAGGTTTGCAACACAAAACAAGTGGCCGCCTATTCTTCCCGAAGGAGGCTCTCTTTCCCCACATCCTGCGAACACCTTTCCCAGCCTCCTGGAAAAGCGCTTCTTGCAGTTCCTTTCAGAAAATCCTATGGACGGAGAAGCTGGTAGGCTGCAGTCCGTGGGGTCGCTGAGGGTCGGACACGACTGAGCGACTGCACTTTCATTTTCACTTTCATGCATTGAGAAGGCAATGGCAACCCACTTACTGTTCTTGCCTGGAGAATCCAGGGACGGGGAGCCTAGTGGGCTACCGTCTATGGCGTCGCACAGAGTCGAACACGACTGAAGCAACTTAGCAGCAGCAGCAGCAGCAGTTCCTTTCTTAGGGGCAGTTATCCCTGAGATTGGGACCTGGAAAGGCAGAGCCACCTCCACACACACGTCTTTTCTGTCCCCTTTCCTCTGGAGGAGAGCTCTAGTGAGCCTAGGTCTGTCAGGAAAATTCTTGGCTTGACGGGATCCCACCCAGTGTGTGAACCTGCATACCCGACCTAGGGCCACAGGCACCTGTTTTGCTCGAGTGGTCCTGGAGGGTGCAGGATTTTTGGAGCTTAAAAATCCATCCAATTTGTCTTTTTTTTTTACCTCGGAGAGAACGAGTTTGCTCCACCTCCACCCTTTGGCAGTGTGGAGGAAGAGGCACCACCCTCTCCCAAAGGGACATAGGCCTACCAGAGAGAAAGCCCCTTGAGGAGCTGAGCCAGGTAGGCAGCCAGTGATGTCAAGCACACTCCCTGCTTGCTTCTTCATGGCACTCCCACGATCTGCTAGGAATGTCTTTGCAAGGATCTCAAAGGAAGGGGAGATACATGGCCCTGTCTCTGGAACTTCAGTCCTCTGAGCAGATCTGGAGGTCTTGAGTTGTATAAGCAAACCTGTTCCTTCCAAATAGAGGCTTGCAAACACACCCCGGTGTGCCTCTTCTTCCCGAAGAAGTCTTTCTTTCCCCACATCTGCGAACTCCCTTCCCAACCTCCAAGAATAGCGCTTCTTGCCATTCTTTCTTAGAGCAGTTATCCCTGAGCTTGGGCCGTAGAGATAGCCCCACACTCACAGGAAAGGCAAAGACTCCTCCATACATCTCCTCTATCCCCTTTGCTCTGGAGGAGAGCTCTAGTGAGCCTAGTCTTTCAGGAAAATTCTTGGCTTGGACAGGATCTCACCCTGTTTGTGAACCTGCATACCCAACCAGGGCCACAGAGCACCTGTTTCAGTAAAGTGGGCCCTGAAAGGGTGCAGCCTAGCAAGAGCTTGAAAATCCATTCAATTGCTGTTTTGTACCTCTGACAGAGCGAGCTTGGCTCCACCCTTTGGCAGTGAGGAGAAAAGAGCATGACACCCTCCCCAAGGGACATGGGCCTACTTCGAGAGAAAGGCCCTTGTGGAGCTGAGGCCAGGAAGGCACACAGTCGTCAAACACACTCCCACTGCTTGCTTCTTCAGGGCACTCCCGCTATCAGCTAGGAATTCTTGCAATGATCACAAAGGGAAGGAGATACAGGCCCTGCTTCTGGACCTCCGTCACAAATCTGATCTCCTTGTTGTCAAGTCAAGTCAAGTCAATCAAGGTCAAGTCAATTCAGTCAAGGTCAGTCAATCAAGTTCAAGTAAGTCAAGGTGTAAGTCAAGTTCAAGGTACAAAGTCAAGTTTCAATTCAAGGTCAAGTAAGTTCAAGTTCAAGTAGTCAAGTCAAGTTCAAGTTCAAGGTCAAGTCAAGTCAAGTTCAAGTCAAGTCAAGTTCAAGTTCAAGTTCAAGTCAAGTGAAGTTCAAGTCAAGTTCAAGGTCAAGGTCAAGTTCAAGTTCAAGTTCAAGTCAAGTCAAGGTCAAGTTCAAGTCAAGTTGAAGTTCAAGTTCAAGTCAAGTTCAAGTCAATAGTTCAAGTCAAGTCAATTCAAGTTCAAGTCAAGGTCAAGTTCAAGTTCAAGTTCAAAGTCAAGTTCAAGTCAATTCAAGTTCAAGTCAAGTTCAAGTTCAAGTTCAAGTCAAGTTCAAGTTCAAGTCAAGTTCAAGTTCAAGTTCAAGTTGAAGTTAAGTTCAACAAGTCAGTCAAGTTCAGTGAAGTTCAAGGTCAAGCCCAAGTTCAAGTCAAGGTCAAGTTCAAGTTCAAGGTCAAGCCAAGTTCAAGTCAAGCGTCATAGTTCAAGTTCAAGGCAGGCGCAAGGCCAAGCCCAAGACCAAGGCAAGGGCAACGCAACGCCAAGGCAAGGCCAAGGCCCAGCCAAGGCAAAGCCAAGGCCACCAAGCGACGCCCAAACCCCGTAACGCCTGACAAAAGGCAGAAGCCACTAGGCCCCTGTGCAGAGGAAGCCACTGAAGCAGCAAGCCACAGAGCTCCCGACTCCCATTCCCACATGAAGATGTGAGATAAAGGCCTCATCCCAGCAAAGCACCCGCTCCCACCACCCCAACCCCGCCCCCGCCCCCCGCAGCACGCCCCTGAAACAACACTGTCTTCCCAGAAAAGAGAACGGAGAAGCCATGTGTGTGCCAAAGGAGCAAGATGAACGAACGATGCCACGCCCTCCGAATTTGGGCACACCTGACGCCTCGGAACCCCGGGCTGGCCGATGGTCCCAGCCGTTCTCGGGTGGGAGGGGTCAACACATTGCCGAGAGCCTTGCCCAGGCACCGCAAATCCCCTGAGATGTGATCCGACCACAGGACCGAGGGCAAACGTACCTGCTTGAGGTGCTGGAGGAGGCCGCGACAAGCCATGGTGGGAGAGGCACACGGGCACCGCTGCAGACTGCTGGCCGAGTGGGCGGGACCCAGCCAGCTCCAGGACTCTGGAGAAGCGGGAGGCGTCTCCGCCACCATTGACGTCAATAGGTTTGGTGGGTAGATGGAGGGGGCCGCCCCTGCCTCTTTCCCAAGCAGAGACCCTGGACGGAGTCCCGTGGAGCGAGTGGGCTTTTCCCGGGCACGGCTGTGCCCTGGACCGCCAAGATCCCCGTTGGGGTGCGCGGCAGTTCGGGGCTTTGGTTTGTGGCCCTCCCTCCGCAGCGGGGGGTGGTTCAACCCCGAGTGGATCAATCAGGGGCCTCAGCAGTGCCAAGGGAACTCACCGCCCAGGAAACGCCCCTAGGTCCCTTTGAATTGGCCACCAACGCCCCCTTTCCCAGCCTGCCTTGCTCTGAGATTTCCCGCCTTTTCACATTCCACAGGTCCCTGGTCCTCGACTGTCCCCGCTGGCTCCTCCGAGCATTCCGGGACACCAGACGCTCTCTCCAGCGCCTCCACCTAGATCCCTCGCTGTCCTCGCCTCCGTTTCCCCATGCCCCTCCCCAACTCCTCGTGGGCTCTTGGCATCCTTTCCCTACAGCAGTCCCAGAGTGCCACCCCGAGGGCTTTTGAGTTGCCTGGAGCCCAAGGCTCCGGCCAGAGACCTGAGGGCCAGCGTCTGGACTGGCAGCTAATGCCATTTGGGCTTTCTCACGTGGAGCCTGAGGCCCGCACCTCCGCGGCAACCCCCAGCGCGAGTGCCCTGGAGATACCGCCCCAAGGGACAGTGTATCCCTACTGTGGGGAAGGAGGTTCCTGTTTTCCCTGCACTGGTTCGACTTTCACGCCGAGGATCGACTCACACCATGGTGGCAAGTGAATAGCCTTGTGGGAAAGCCTCATGGGAAAGACTCCAGGGAAAGCCACAGATTCCTTGATCCACGAGAAGGGAAGCGTGACACTGCTGCTACCACTCGGAGGAAAGCGCAGGTGCATGACCACACTCGAGCCGAGGACTGACGCAAGCTTGGGAGACTCCAGAAGTACGCCAAGATCCATGTCAGCACTGGAGAGGAATCCTCAGGTTCCGGTCCCGACTCCACACAACGGTCTTAGGCCCCGCATCGACCGGAGAGGAATCCTGAGAGCCCCTAGCACCTCGCATGGGACTGCCTTTCCTGAGGTCACCAGAGCGGTCCCTGAGGTCTCCGTCGTAACTCGAGAGCACCTGCCGCAACTCGAGAAAATCCAGGAGGTTCTCCCTCCAGGCAGATGAGGCCCATTTCCGCTGAGGCGTTCGAGGCTAATCACACCTAACCTCTGGAACTTCCAAAGGGTCCTTCACACCCTTGCTGGCAAGTCAAGAATTCTCCGACATACCCATATCCACTCGAGAGGAAGACGAGGTTCCCGCCCATATCCAGCGGAGCCCCGTTTCCGCTCGTAGCTCCGAGAAGAGGGATCCTTTCCCTTCGTCGTCCGGGAAAGAATTCCCGGCCTTCCCGTCGGCATCTCAAGAGGAGGCGCTCTCCACAGGAAAGACGCAGAGGAACTCCAGGGCCTTGCCAGCATTCCAAGAGTCCCCCAGATGTCTAAGTCCATTCCAGAAGAAACTGTTTTCCCTGCACTGCCTCGACGTTCACGCCGAGGATCGACTCACACCACCGTGGCACGTGGGACAGCCCTGTTGGAAGCCTCGTGGGAAAGCCTCAATGGAAAGCGACAGATCCCTTGATCCACACGTCGCAAGCGTGACACTGCTGCTGCAGGTCGTGAGAAATGGCAGTGCATGCCCCCACGAGATGAGGACTGACTCCCTGGTGAGACTCCAGAAGTACGGAAAGATTCATGTCAGCACTGGAGAGGCATCCTCAGGGTCTGGCCCCGACTCCACACAAGGTCTTAGGCACCGGCATCGATGGGAGAGGAATCCCTAAAGGCCCCCTGGTAACTCGCATGGGGACTGGCCTTTCCTGAGGCCACCAGAGCGGGCCCTGAGGACCCGTCGTAAACTCGAGAGCACCTGCGCAACTGGTAAAATCCAGGAGGTTCTCCCCTCCAGGCGGATGAGGCCCATTTCCTCTGAGGTGTCTGGAGCTCATCACACCTAACCTCTGGAAATTAAAAAGGTCCTTGCTGCAACTCAAGAAGTTCCCGACATACCCTCTCCACACGAGAGGAAGCACGAGGGTCCCGCCCACATTCAGAGGAACCCCGTTTCGAGATGAAGGATCCTATCCTGCTTAGTCAGGAAAATTTTTCGGCGTTCCCATGGCATCTCAAGAGCAAGGTTCTCAAAGAAAGCAAGAGGAACTCCAGGTCGTGCCACCATTTCAAGAGTCCACCAGATGTCTCAGTCCATTTCAGAGGAACCCGTTTTCCAGCACGCCTCGACTTCACGCCGAGGATCCACTCACACCATGGTGGATGTGGGACAGCCTGTGAGAAAGCCTCGAGGGAAAGCCACAGATCCCTTGATCCCGGCGACGGGAAGCGTGACACATCTGCTACACTGTCCCTGAGGTCACGGTCGTATGTGGAGAGTACCTGCCGCAACTCGAGAAAATCCAGGAGGTTCTCTGCTCCAGTCGAGATGAGGCCCATTTTCTCTGCGCGTCTCGAGAGTAATCACAACTAAACTCTGGAACTTCCAAAGTGTCCTAAAACCCCTTGCTAAAACTCAAGAAGTTCCCCGACATACCGTCTCCACTCCAGAGGAATCACGAGGGTCCGGCAACCGCCAGAGGAGCTCCGTTTCCTCCTCCAAGCTCGAGATGAGGGATCCTTCCCTGCTTCCTCGGGAAAGAATTCCCGACATTTTCGACGCATCTCAAGAGGAGGCGCGCTGCACAGGAAAGGCGAGAGGAACTCATGGGTCGTGCCACCATTCCAAGAGTCCCCCAGATGTCTCCAGTCCATTCCAGAGGATCCTGTTTTCCCTGCACTGCTTCCGACTTTCACGCTGAGGATCGACTCACACCTGGTGGCACGTGTGACAACCCTGTGGGAAAGCCTCGTGGGAAAGCCTCGAGGGAAAGCCACAGATCCCTTAATCCACGCGACGGGAAGCGTGACACTGCTGCTACAGCACGGGAGGAAAGCGCACGTGCATTGCCCCTACTCGAGACGAGAACTGACTCCCCTGGGAGACTCCAGAAATACCCCCAAGATGCATGTCAGCCCTGGAGAGGAATCCCTCAGGTTCCGGCCCCGACTCCACACAAGGTCTTAGGCCCTGGCCATCGACGGGAGAGGAATAGCGACAGGACCTCTAGCAACTCACATGGGGACTGGCCTTTCCTGAGGTAACCAGAGCGGGTCCATGAGGTCCCCGTCGTAGTCGAGAGCACCTGCCGCAACTCGGTAAAATCCAGGAGGTTCTCCCCTGCAGGTGAGATGAGGCCCGTTTCCACTGATGGTCTCGAGGCTAATCACACGTGAACTCTGGAACTTCTAAAGAGTCTTTCCACAGTCATGCTGCCAACTCAAGAAGTTCCCCGACATACCCGTCTCCACTCAGAGGAAGCACGAAGGGTCCCGGCCACATCCAGAGGAGCTCCGTTTCCGGCTCGTAGCTCGAGATGAGGGATCCCTTTCCCTACTTGGTCCGGGAAAGACATTCCCGGCATTCTCATCGCATCTCAAGAGGAGGCGCTCTCCAAAGGAAAGGGAGAGGAACTGCAGGGTCGTGCCACCATCCCAGAGTCCCCGGATGTCTCATTCCATTCCAGGGAAACCTGTTTCCCTGCACTGCCTCGACTTTCAAGCCGAGGATCGACTCACACCACGGTGGCACGTGCACGCCCTGTGGGAAGGCCTCGTGGGAAAGCCTCGTGGGAAAGCCTCGAGGGAAAGACACAGATCCCTTGATCCACGCGAAGGGAAGCGTGACACTGCTGCTCAGCTCGGGAGGAAATCGCACGTGCATGCCCCCACTCGAGACGAGGACTGCCTCCACTAGGGAGACTCCATTAGTACCCAAGATCCATGTCAGCACTGGAGAGGAATCCTCAGGTTCCAGCACTGACTCCACACAAGGTCTTAGGCCCGGGCATCGACGGGAGAGGAATCCCGAGAGGCCCCACGAGCAACACGCATGGGGACTGGCCTTTCCTGAGGCCACAAGAGCGGTCCCTGAGGTCCCCGTCGTAAGTCGAGAGCACCTGCCGCAACTCGAGAAAATGCAGAAGGTTCTCCCCTCCAGGCGAGATGAGGCCCATTTCCGCTGAGACGTCTCGAGGCTAATCAGACCTACCTCTGAAACTTCCAAAGGGTCTTCACGTCCTTGCTGCAACTCAAAGAAGTTCCCTGACATACCTGTCTCCACTCGAGAGGAAGCACGAGAGGCCTGCCCACATTCCAGAGGAGCCCCGTTTCCTTCTCCCAGCTCGAGAGGAGGGATCCTTTCCCTGCGTTGTCGGGAAAGAATTCCCGGCGTTCCCATAGCGTCTCAAGAGGAGTCGCTCTCCACAGGAAAGGCGAGAGGAACTCCAGGTGGTGCCACCATTCCCAGAGTCCCCCACATGTCTCAGTCCATTTCACGGAAACCTGTTTTACCTGCATTGCCTTGGCTCTCAAGCCGAGTATCCGATTCCAAACAACCGGTGGCATGTGGGACAGCCCTTTGGAAAGCCTCGTGGGAAAGCCTCGTGGAAAGACTCGAGGGAAAGCCACAGATCCCTTACTCCACCAAGAAGAGAAGCGAGATACTGCAGCACAGCGTCGGGAGGTAAGCGCATGTGCATGCGCCCACTCCAGACGAGGACTGGACCTCCCTGGGGAGACTCCAGAAGTGACCCAAGATCCATGTCAGCAAGGAGAGGAAACCTCAGGTTCCTGCACCGACTCCACACAAGGCCTTAGGCCCCGGCATCGACTGGGAGTGAAATCCCGAGAGGCCCCCGAGCCACTCGCATGGGGACTGGCCTTCCTGAGGCCACCAGAGCGAGTCCCTGAGGTCCCCGTCATAAAGTCGAGAGAACCTGCCACAACTCGAGAAAATCCAGGAGGTTCTTCCCTCCAGACGAGATGAGCCCCATTTCCGCAGAGGCGACTCGAGGCTAATCACACCTAACTCTGGACCTTCCAAAGGGCCCTTCACACCCTTGCTGCAACTCAAGAAGTTCCCTGACATACCCGTCTCCACTCGAGAGGAAGCACGAGAGTCCCGCCCACATCCAGAGGAGCCCTGTTTCTGCCCTCCTAGCTCGACAGGAGGGATCCTTTCCTGCGTGTTCAGAAAAGAATTCTCGGCGTTCCCGTCACATATCAAGGGGGGCGCTCTCCACAGGAAAGGCGAGAGGAACTCCAGGGTCGTGTCACCATTCCCAGAGTCCCCCAGATGTCTCAGTCCATTCCAGGGAAGCCTGTTTCCCGGCACTGCCTCGACTTTCAAACGAGGATCGACTGACACCGCCGGGTGCACGTGGGACATCACTGGGGGAAAGCCTCGTTGGAAAGCCTGGTGGGAAAGCGCGTGGGAAAGCCTCATGGGAAAGCCTCGAGGGAAAGCCACAGATCCTATGATCCACGGGAAGGGAAGCGTGACACTGCTGCTACAGCTCGGGAGGAAAGGGCACGTTCATACCCCGACTGGAGACGAGGACTCACTCCCCTGGGAGACTTCAGAAGTACCCAAGAGCGATGTCAGCACTGCAGAGGAATTCTCAGTTTTCCGACACCGACTCCACACAAGGTCTTAGGGCCCGGCATCGATGGGAGAGGAATCCCGAGCGGCCCCGAGCAACTCGCATGGGGACTGGCCTTTCCTGAGGCCACCAGAGCGGGTCCCTGAGGTCCCTGTTGTAAGTCGAGAGCACCTGCCGCAACTCGAGAAAATCCAGGAGGTTCTGCCCTCCAGGCGAGATGAGGCCCATTTCGCTGAGGCGTCTCGAGGCTAATCACACCTAATCTCTGGAACTTCCAAAGGGTCCTTCACACCCTTGCTGCAACTCAAGAATTTCCATGACATACCCGTCTCCACTCGAGAGGAAGCACAAGAGCTCCGCTCACATCCAGAGGAGCCCCGTGTCCGCCTCGTAGCTCGAGAGGAGGATCCTTTCCCTGTGTCGTTGGTAATGAATTCCCGGCGTTCCCGTCGCATCTCAAGATGAGGCGCTCTCCACAGGAAAGGCGAGAGGAACTCAAGGGTCGTGCCACCATTCGCAGAGTCCCCCAGATGTCTCAGTCCATTCCAGGAAAACCTGTTTTCCTGCACTGTCTTGACTTTCTAGCCGAGGATCGACTCACACCACGGTGGCACGTGGGACAGCCCTGTGGGAAAGCCTCGTGGGAAAGCCCCGTGGGAAAGCCTCGTGGGAAAGTCTCTAGGGAAAGGCCACAGATCCCTTGATCCACGCGAAGGGAAGCGTGACACTGCTGCTACAGTTCTGGAGGAAATCGCACGTGCATGCCCCCACTCGAGACTACGACTGACTCCCCTGGGGAGACTCCAGAAGTACCCGAAATCCATGTCAGCACTGGAGAGGAATCCTCAAGTTCCGGCACCGAATTCTCACAAGGTCTTATGCCCCGCATCGACGAGAGGAATCCCGAGAGGCCCCTGAGCAACGCGCATGTGGACTGGCCTTTACTGAGTCCACCAGAGCGGGTCCCTGAGGTCCCCGTCATAAGTCGAGAGCACCTGCCGCAACTCGAGAAAATCCAGGAGGTTCTCCCCTCCAGGCAAGATGAGGCCCATTTCCGCTGAGGCGTCTTGAGGCTAATCACACCTAACCTCTGGAACTTCCAAAGGGTCCTTCACACCCTTGCTGCAACTCAAGAAGTTCTCCGACATACCCGTCTGCACTCGAGAGGAAGCACGAGAGTCCCACCCACATCCAGAGGAGCCCCATTTCTGCCTCTTAGCTCCAGAGGTGGGATCCTTTCCGTGCGTTGTCTGGAAAGAATTCACCGAGTTCCCGTCGCAATTCAAGAGGAGGCGCTCTCCACAGGAAAGGCGAGAGGAACTCCAGATTCGTGCACCCATTCCCAGAGGCCCCCAGATGTCTCAGTCCATTCCATGGAAACCTGTTTCTCCTGCACTGCCTCAACTTTCTAGCCTAGGATCGACACACAACACGGTGGCACGTGGGACAGCCCTTGGGAAAGTCTCGTGGGAAAGCCTCGTGGAAAAGACTCGTGGGAAAGCTCGAGGGAAAGCCGCAGATACCTTGATCCACGCGAAGGGAAGCGTGACACTGCTGCTACAGCTCGGGAGTAAAGCGCACGTGCATGCCCCCACTCGAGATGAGGACTGACTCCCGTGGGGAGACTCGAGAAGTACCCCAAGATCCTTGTCAGCACTACAAAGGAATCCTCAGGTTCCGGCACCGACTCCACAAAAGGTCTTAGGCCCCGGCATCGACGGGAGAGGAATCCGAGAGGCCCCGCGAGCAACTCGCATGGGGACTGGTCTTTCCTGAGGCCACCAGAGCGGGTCTCTGAGGTCCCATCGTAAGTCGAGAGCACCTGCCGCAACTCGAGAAAATCCAGGAGGTTCTCCCCTCCAGGCGAGATGAGGCCCATTTCCGCAGAGGCGACTCGAGGCTTATCACACCTGACCTCTGGAACTTCCAAAGGGGTCCTTCACACCCTTGCTGCAACTCAAGAAGGTCCCCGACATACCCGTCTCCACTCGAGGAGGAAGCACGAGAGTCCCGCCCACATCCAGAGGAGCCCCTTTTCGCCTCCTAGCTCGAGAGGAAGGTATCATTTCCTCGTGGTCGGGAAAGAATTCCCGGCGTTTCCCTCGCATCTCAAGAGGAGGCGCTCTCCACAGGAAAGGCGAGAGGAACTCCAGGGTCGTGTCACCATTCCCAGAGTCCCCCAGATATCTCAGTCCATTCCAGGGAAACGTGTTTTCCCTGCA
>NW_017216163.1:0-13382 GCF_001704415.2 Capra hircus
ATTTGCCAACTCCTCGCAAGTTACGTGCTGGATTGGGATATCCAAATTATATAATGGAGGCCATTGTTTTTGCTGCCGACCCCATTACATGGAAATCTCAAGATCCGGTGTGGGTAGAACAATGGCCTCTGCATAAGGAAAGATTACTGGCAGCTAAAGCATTAATCTTTGAACAATTAGAATTGGGACATATTGAGCCCCTCCAATAGCCCCTGGAACACTCCTATTTTTGTCATTAAGAAAAAATCTGGTAAATGGCGACTTTTACAGGATTTGAGAGCTATTAATGCCACCATGGAGGACATGGGGGCCTTACAGCCTGGGCTCCCTTCCCCAGTAGCCGTTCCAGAGGGATATAATATAATTGTTATTGATTTACAAGATTGTTTTTTCACTATTCCCTTAAATCCTGAGGATAAAAAGCGATTTGCCTTTAGTCTGCCATCAGAAAATCTTAAGCAGCCTTACTTACGGTTTTCAGTGGAAGGTTTTGCCTCAGGGAATGAAAAATAGCCCTACCTTATGCCAAAAATTTGTTAATCCGCTCTAGAAGATATTAGGGTTAAATATGAACACGTATATATGATTCACTATATGGATGATATTTTAATAGCTCATCCTGATAGAGTTCACCTGCAAACTGTCCTCCAGGACCTGACCCAGGCATTGACAGACAGAGGCCTAAAAATTGCCCCAGAAAAAATTCAAATCAATCCGCCCATAACTTACTTAGGGAGAGTCATAAATTCGGAAACGGTGACTCATACCCCGTTGCAATTGAGAAAAGACCATCTTATTACTTTAAATGATTATCAAAAACTTTTAGGTGATATTAATTGGATTAGGCCATATTTAAAATTAACCACTGCCGAATTAAAACCTCTTTTTAACATTTTACGCGGGATCCTGATCCAACCTCTAAAAGACAATTAACAGCTGAGGCTCAAGAAGCCCTAGACAAAGTAGAAGCAGCCTTATCGAATAGCTATGTAAAAAGAATTGATTTGACGATGACTTGGCAGTTCCTTTGCCTAGCTACTCCAGTGGCGCCTACGGGAGTTCTGTGGCAAGGCGGCCCTTTAGAATGGATCCATCTTCCCACCCAAGCTAAAAAAGTCGTGGCTTCTTATCCTGGTTTAATTGCCACATTAATACTAAAAGGAAGGAAGCGGAGCATTGAATTATTTGGTAAGGAGCCATCAGAGATTGTAATTCCATATAATAAGGAGCAGCTTGATGCTCTTCTAATGTTTGATGAAGACTGGCAGATTGCTATAGGGAATTACTGTGGTCAAATTTTGCATCATTTACCCTCACATGTTTTGCTAAATTTTATGTCTAACCATCCAGTTATTTTTCCTGTCCGGTGTAAACAGTTCCCTATTTCAGATGCTCAGGTAGTCTTTACTGATGGATCGGCTAATGGTAGAGCCTCTATAGTCACAAGAGATCATCAGAAACTTTTGGAAACACAAGAAACTTCAGCTCAAAGAGCTGAAATCACAGCTGTTATTGAGGCCTTTGTTATGTTTGCAGAGAAAGAATTTAACCTTTATTCTGACTCTCAGTATGTGGTCAGGCTGTTTCCACACATTGAGACTGCAGTTTTGCCTGAAAACAAAACCGCTATCTACCATTTGTTAACTAGACTGCAGCAGCAAATTTGGAAAAGAAATCGGGCGTTCTTTATCGGCCACATTCGAGCTCATTCCGGCCTGCCTGGCCCTTTAAATGCTCTCAATGAATTGGCAGATTCGTTAACCAGGATTTCAGTGGCTTCTGTTTTTGAAGAAGCTCGAGCTTCTCACTCACTTCATCATCAGAATGCCACTGCCTTACGATACCAGTTTCAAATTCCTCGAGAATCTGCCCGAGAGATTGTTCGTTCTTGTTCACATTGTCCTACTACCGTGAATGCTTTGCCTCTGGGAGTTAACCCTCGCGGTCTCAAACCTAATGCACTCTGGCAAATGGATGTAACCCATGTCTCTTCGTTTGGAAAACTGTCTTTTGTTCATGTAACTGTAGATACCTTCTCTCATGTTATTATTGCCACTGCTCGTACAGGGGAAGCAGTTAAAGATGTAATACAACATCTTTTTACATGCTTTTCCTATCTGGGCTTGCCAAAAGCTTTAAAAACTGATAATGCCCCTGCTTACACTTCTAAATCTTTTCAGCAATTCTGTACAAGATTTCAAATTAAACATAACACCGCATCCCTTATAACCCGCAAGGACAAGCCATTGTGGAAGAGCACATCAAACACTGAAAATCCATATTCAAAAACTAAAAGAAGGGGAATTTAAATATAGTTCCCCCCATCAGATTTTGAAACATGCTCTTTTCGTGATAAATAACTTAATACTGATTCATCCGGAAACACTGCAATGCTTCGCCATTGGTGCCCAGAGCAATTGAATGCAAAACCATTAGTAAAATGGAGGGACCTTCTCTCCGGACAATGGAAAGGTCCTGACCCTTTATTAACCAGTGGGCGAGGGTATGCTTGTGTTTTTCCACAGGACGCGGACGCTCCGATTTGGGTTCCAGACAGACTAATTCGCCATGTCTCAGCTCCCCGGATACCAGAATCCCCCGCCACCGCGATCTCTAAAAAGGAAGAAACTCCCTCTTCCTCCGCTCCCTCCGCCAGCACGGGAAACGCCGCTGACCTAGGACAGCTGACATTGGAGATCCCGGATAGGCGAGGAGCGGAGCCACCCACTGGACAGATGTCACGACTTCAGATACAGGATATTGCGCCCCTGATTTTTTGCCTCGCAGGAATCCATTAGGACGCCCAGCTCAGTCAACCAACAAGCCTCCTTACCTACCTGGGGACAGATTAAAGCCCTCTGTCGCCAGGCACAGGGGATAGCTACCCTACAGGGATCGTCAGTCTCTCCTGAAAAGGTGTTTATTGCCATGCTTGCCTTGCTCTCTTGCAGGTAAGCGCTGCTCCCATTCCAACCAAATATTGGGCGTTTCTTCCCGGATCCCCCAACTTTCCAAGTTGTTACTTGGAACAGTGACCCCATACGAGTTAGTACAGACCAGCCTCGCCTTTTGGGAGGATCTATACTTCCTATACAAAAGACCAATACCCTATTAATTTCAATTATACCTTTAAAGGACTAGCAGATGATTTTCCTGTTTGCTTTAATTTTCCTCCTGGCCTTACAGGAAGATTTCTTTACCAAGACAGGATGCGTTGGAGCCTCCACAAAAGCAGTTATGACAGATTCCCCAACCTCTAAATTTGCATCTAAAGGGGATCGGTCTGCTTGGATATTACGAGCCCGTATGCCTGGGGTCCTTGGCTCCTATAAGTCCTTGTCTCTCGAAACTCCATCAGACTATCCAAATTGTGACGATGTTGCTCCCTCAGATGTTGTTTGGAAAACTATAGATGATCATTCAGGATATCCAATTTGGAAGTCTTGTATTTATAATTCGAAAATAGATTACAATATGCCGGGAGGAAGAAATTGTGCAATTCAGGACTGGAGCAACCCAAATCCAGGTCAAGACCCTGAGTCTGACGATGGCTTTATCAATAGATTGGATAATTGGAAAAAATATTCAGTTTCTTGGCCGTTAGTTGCCACCAGACGGCATCATAACCAATTCGTACCCCCTATGCTGTCTTATACGACTAGAGGTAAAACCTTTTGGCAGCCAGAAATTTGGAGAGCCCTTGCAGCCACCGCCCCTATTATTTTAATCCTGACCAAAGAATACCTCTACCTACTCCATTTTAGCTTGTTTACCCTCTCCTTATGTTTTTCTTTTCACTAATGATTCTGAAAGACTTAACATACAATTGAATTATACAGGTGGACCCCATGTAGTGTCTTGTGAACAATGTATGCTTTCATCCTGTTTAACTCCTCAATATAAAGTTTGCTCTTTCATGGTTTTAAAACGTCCGTCCTATCTCATGGTACCTGTAACTGTGGCCACGTATTGGTATGATAACCATGGCCTAGCTATACTGCAACGGCTACAAGATTTAATGCGGACACGACGGTTTGTGGGCTTACTTGTTTTGGGAATATCGGCTTTGATAACTGCAATTACTTCTGTTACTGTGGCGGCATTGTCATTGTCTCAACAGTGCATACTGCCCAATATGTTGATACCGTATCCAAAAATGTTTCTTTAACGCTGGCAACCCAGGAAATTATAGATAGGAAGCTAGAAATAAGGGTTGATGGCCTTAGAAGAAGCAGTAATGCATATTGGGACTGAATTACAGAGTCTGAAAGTGAAAATGGCTCTTTCATGTCATGCTGATTACCGGTGGATATGTGTTACATCCCTGAAAGTAAATGAGACAGATTTTGAATGGGAGAGAGTCAAAAATCATATTTTAGGTGTTTGGAACAGCTCAGATATTAGTTTAGACTTAGGGAAACTTCATAATCAGATTCAGACCTTGGAACACTCTCGATTAGATTTTACTGCTGCAGGAGAAGCCAATGACTTTTTCCACACCTTCTCTGACTTCATTTCTGGAAAAACTCTTCTGACTACTGTTTCTAGCTATGCTGCTGTGGGTGCCATAATCCTGCTCCTTGTAATCGTGCTTCCTTGTGTTGTCAGGACTCTTCGGCAGAGCATTCAGAATCTCGCGACTGAACTGCACCTAATTTTTTTAAAAAATAATAAAGAAGGGGGAGATGCCGGAAGCCAATGTGAGGAATCCCCCCGTGACAAGGTCATGAGGAAGGAAGCTGACATACGCAAGGCGTGCTCAGACTTCAGGGACCCCTCTGGAAATTCCTAAGCATGTACCCCAACAAAAATCTGCCGGCTTTTGTGCTCTGCTTTTCCACTCTTCTGACATTTTCTGGAAAAAGTCAATTCAGGGCTTTAGTCTTCTGCATTTGAAAGAGTGTTTCAATCCAAAAACCCCTCCGATGGCTTTCTAGCCTGCCTGCAGGACTCTGCGAGTGTGATTGTTTGAGGCCTCCTGACCGCAGGAGGCACAGGAAGCTTAAAACATCCTAGGAATGTAGGGGCTTCCGAAGAGTCAAAATCTTTAGAATAGGACTGATTAAAAGTTTCATTTGTTGAGTCAATGCTTGCTGCCAAATTTTCATATCCTTTATTTTTAGATATAGTTGGTATATAGAAAAACAAGTAGTAGACCTGGTATTAGCAACATTAGATCTTCGAGTTAAGTACCTTCTTTGTTATATCCCACTGCACCTTTGTTCTATAGAGATGTAACTTTAATGCTTTAAGGAGATGCAAATTAAAGAAAAACACTTCAGGGGAAACAAAATCAACATTCATTAAGGAAGAGAGATAAAAAGTGTTAACAAGCTTCTTGGCCAGAAGATAATGTAAATCACCTGAGACCTTTTGTATACAAAATGATGTATAGAAAGAGTCTGGGCTGCGAACGCTACATAATTCTGTGTTACCCATTGATCTCCATGTTTTATCAAAAGTATAAAAGGCCTTCTGAACAATAAAGGATCGGACCAGTTTCTCGGACCAGTTAGTTTCTCGACCAGTTTCTCGAACTAGTCTCTCGGCCTGGTTTCTTGGGACTCTGGCTCCCCCATGTCTCTCTCTCTCCTCTTCTCTCCCCTTTCCTCTCTCTGCTCTTTACTTTAACTTCAGGCTGAATCTCCATCTGGGGCGCGGAGGCTCGCCAGGTCTACTTACTTGCCCCGGCTGTTAAGACCCGCACGAAAGGGAGCTTAAGGCGAGGCACCCTTAGATATTCAAGCGGGCGCCGGTGGCCCAACGTAGATGGTGCAAATTCCTTGTCTGGAATTTTATTGGCCTTCCGCGTAAACCAAGCTATTCAGCCCTCTTCCTCCACTTAACCTTCTTACTACACTATAGTTTCTTAATCTAATCTTACATTAATAAACAAACAAGTCTTTCCACGCCAACGCCCGTCCACCCTTCGAGTTCCCTGGATCCACCGGGCTGGACCCCGGCACCGAGAGGCACCCGAACAACTCGCATGGGGACTGGCCTTTCCTGAGGCGACCAGAGCGGGTCCCTGAGGTCCCCGTCGTAAGTCGAGAGCACCTGCCGCAACTCGAGAAAATCCAGGAAGTTCTCCCCTCCAGGCGAGATGAGGCCCTTTTCCGCTGAGGCGTCTCGAGGCTAATCACACCTAAACTCTGCAACTTACAAAGGGTCCTTCACACCTTTGCTGCAACTCAAGAAGTTCCCCGACATACCCGTCTCCATTCGAGAGGAAGCACGAGAGTCCCCCCACATCCAGAGGAGCCCGTTTCTGCCTCCTAGCTTGAGAGGAGGGATCCTTTCCCTGCGTGGTCGGAAAGAATTCCCGGCGTTCCCGTCGCATCTCAAGAGGAGGGCTCTCCACAGGAAAGGCGAGAGGAACTCCAGGGTCGTGCCACCATTCCCAGAGTCCCCAGATGTCTCAGTCCATTCCAGGCATACCTGTTTTTCCTGCACTGCCTAGACTTTCAAGCCGAGGATCGACTCACACCACGGTGGCACGTGGGACAGCCCTGTGGGAAAGCCTTGAGGGAAAGCCTCGTGGGAAAGCCTCGAGGGAAAGCCACAGATCCCTTGATCCACGCGAAGGGAAGCGTGACACTGCTGCTAGAGCTCGGAAGGAAAGCACACGTGCATGCCCCCACACGAGACGAGTACTGACTCCCCTGGGGAGACTCCAGAAGTACCCCAAGATCCATGTCATCACTGGAGAGAAATCCTCAGTTTCACCGACTCCACACAAGGTCTTAGGCCCTGGCATCAACAGAGGAATCCGAGAGACCCCCGAGCAACTCGCATGGGGACTGGCCTTTCCTGAGGCCACCAGAGCGGGTCCCTGAGGTCCCCGTCGTAAGTCGAGAGCACCTGCCGCAACTCGAGAAAATCCAGGAGGTTCTCCCCTCCAGGCGAGATGATGGCCCATTTCCAGAGAGGCGTCTCGAGGGTAATCACACTAACCTCTGGAACTTCCAAAGGATCCTTCACACCCCTTGCTGCAACTCAAGAAGTTCCCCGACATACCCGTCTCCACTCGAGGAAAGAGGAGAGTCCCCCACATCCAGAGGAGCCCCGTTTCCGCCTCCTAGCTCGAGAGGGGATCCTTTCCCTGCGTGGTCGGGAAAGAATTCCCGGCGTTCCCGTCGCATCTCAAGAGGAGGGCTCTCCACAGGAAGGGCGAGAGGAATCCAGGTCGTGCCACCATTCCCAGAGTCCCCAGATGTCTCAGTCCATTCCAGGGAAACCTGTTTCCCTGCACTGCCCGACTTTAAAGCCGAGGATCGACTCACACCACGGTGGCTTGTGGGACAGCCCTGTGGGAAAGCCTCGTGGGAAGCCTCGAGGGAAAGCCACAGATCCCTTGATCCACGGAAGGAAGCGTGACACTGCTGCTACAGCTCGAGAGGAAATCGCACGGAATGCCCGACGAGACGAGGACTGACTCCCCTCTGGAGACTCCAAAAGTACCCCAAATCCATGTCAGCACTGGAGAGGAATCCTCAGGTTCCAGCACGATTCCACACAAGGTCTTAGGCCCGGCATCGACGGAGAGGAATCCGAGAGGCCCCGAGCAACTCGCATGGGGACTGGCCTTTCCTGAGGCCAACAGAGCGGGTCCCTGAGGTCCCCGTCGTAAGTTGAGAGCACCTGCCGCAACTCGAGAAAATCCAGGAGGTTCTCCGCCTCCACGGGAGATGAGGCCCATTTCCGCTGAGGCGTCTCGAGGCTAATCACACTAACCTCTGGAACTTACAAAGGGTCCTTCACACCCTTGCTGCAACTCAAGAAGTTCCCCGACATACCCGTCTCCACTCGAGGGAAAACACGAGAGTCCCGCCTCATCCAGAGAAGCCCCGTTTCCGCCTCCTAGCTCGAGAGGAGGGATCCTTTCCCTGCGTGTTCGGGAAAGAATTCCCGGCGTTCCTGTTGCATCTCAAGAAGAGGCGCTCTCCACAGGAAAGGCGAGAGGAACTCCAGGGTCGTGCCACCATTCCCAGAGTCTCCCAGATGTCTCAGTTCATTCCAGGGAAACCTGTTTTCCCTGCACTGCCTCGACTTTCAAGCCGAGTATGGACTCACACCACAGTGACACGTGGGACAGCCCTGTGGGAAAGCCTCGTGGGAAGCCTCGAGGGAAAGCCTCAGATCCCTTGATCCACGTGAAGGGAAGCGTGACACTGCTGCTACAGCTCGGGAGAAAGCGAACGTGCATGCCCCACTCGAGACGAGGACTGACTCCCCTGGGGAGACTCCAGACGTACCCCAAGATCCATGTCAGCACTGGAGAGGAATCCTCAGGTTCCGGCACTGACTCCACACAAGGTCTTAGGCCCCGGCATCGACGGGAAAGGAATACCGAGAGGCACCCGAACAACTCGCATGGGGACTGCCTTTCCTGAGGCGACCAGACGGGTCCCTGAGGTCCCGTCGTAAGTCGAGAGCACCTGCCTGCAACTCGAGAAATCCAGGAAGTTCTCCCCTCCAGGCGAGATGAGGCCCATTTCCGCTGAGGCGTCTCGAGACTAATCACACCTAAACTCTGCAACTTACAAAGGGTCCTTCACACCCTTGCTGCAACTCAAGAAGTTCCCCGACATACCCGTCTCCATTCGGAGAGGAAGCCACGAGAGTCCCCCCACATCCAGAGGAGCCCCGTTTCTGCTCCTAGCTTGAGAGGAGGGATCCTTTCCCTGCGTGGTTGGGAAGAATTTCCCGCGTTCCCGTCGCAAGTCAAGAGGAGGCGCTCTCCACAGGAAAGGCGAGAGGAACTCCAGGGTCGTGCCACCATTCCCAGAGTCCCCCAGATGTCTCAGTCCATTCCAGGCATACCTGTTTTTCCTGCACTGCCTAGACTTTCAAGCCGAGGATCGACTCACACTCACGGTGGCACGTGGGACAGCCCTGCGGGGAAAGCCTTGCGGGAAGCCTCGTGCGAAAGCCTCGAGGGGAAAGCTACAGATCCCTATGATCCACGCGAATGGAAGCGTGACCACTGCTGCTAGAGCTCGGAGGAAGCACACGTGCATGCCCCCACACGAAGACGAGTACTGAACTCCCTGGGGAGACTCCAGAAGTACCCCAAGATCCATGTCATCACTGGAGAGAAATCCTCAGTTTCTGCACCTACTCCACACAAGGTCTTAGGCCCCGGCATCAACAGTAGAGGAATCCTGAGAGACCCCGAGCAACTCGCATGGGGACTGCTTTCCTGAGGTCCACCAGAGCGGGTCCCTGAGGTCCCCGTCGTAAGTCGAGAGCACCTGCCGCAACTCGAGAGAATCCAGGAGGTTATCCCTCCAGGCGAGATGAGGCCCATTTCCGCTGAGGGGTCTCGAGGCTAATCACACCTAACCTCTGGAACATCCAAAAGAGTCCTTCACATCCTTGCTGCAACTCAAGAAGTTCCCGACATAACCGTCTCGACTCGAGAGGAAGCACGAGAGTCCCACCCACATCCAGAGGAGTCCCGTTTCCTCCTCATAGCTCGAGAAGAGGGATCCTTTCCCTGTGTGGTCGGGAAAGAATTCCTTGCGTGCCCGTCGAATCTCAAGAGGAGGCGCTCTCCACAGGAAAGGCGAGAGGAACTCCAGGTCATACCACCATTCCCAGAGTCCCCCAGATATCTCAGTCCATTCCAGCGAAACCTGTTTTCCCTGAACTGCTTCGAATTTCAAGCCGAGGATCGACTCACACCATAGTGGCACGTGGGACAGCCCTGTGGGAAAGCCTCGTTGGAAAACCTAGAGAGAAAGCCTCGAGGGAAAGCCACCGATCCTTGATCCACGCGAAGGGAACCGTGACACTGCTGCTACAGCTCAGGAGGAAAGCGCACAGGCATGCCCCAATCGAGACGAGGTCTGACTGCCCTGGTGAGACTCCAGAAGTACCCCAAGATCCATGTCAGCACTGGAGAGGAATCCTCAGGTTCCAGCACCGACTCGACACAAGGTCTTAGGCCCTGGCATCGACGGGAGAGGAATCCCGAGAGGCCCCGAGAAACTTGCATGGGGACTGGCCTTTCCTGAGGCCACCAGAGCGGGTCCCTGAGGTCCCCGTCGTAAGTCCAGAGCACCTGCCACAACTCGAGAAAATCCAGGAGGTTCTCCCTCCAGGCGAGATGAGGCCCATTTCCGCTGAGGCGTCTCGAGGCTAGTCACACCTAAACTCTGAAACTTCCAAAGGGTCCTTCACACCTTGCTGCAACTCAAGAAGTTCCCGACATACCCGTCTCCACTCGAGAGGAAGCACGAGAGTTCTGCCCACATCCAGAGGAGCCCGTTTCCGCCTACTAGCTCGAGAGGAGGGATCCTTTCCCTGCGTGGTCGGAAAGTATTCCCGGCGTTCCCGTCGCATCTCAAGAGGAGGCGCTCTCCACAGGAAAGGCGAGAGGAACTCCAGGGTCGTGCCACCATTCCCAGAGTCCCCCAGATGTCTCAGTCCATTCCAGGGAAACCTGTTTTCCCTGCACTGTCGACTCACACGACGGTGGCACGTGGGACAGCCCTGTGGGAAAGCCTCGTGGGAAAGCCCGTGGGAAAGCCTCGTGGGAAAGCCTCGAGGGAAAGCCACAGTTCCCTTGATCCACGCGAAGGGAACCGTGACAATGCTGCTGCAGCTCGGGAGGAAAGCGCACGTGCATGCCCCCACTCGAGACGAGGACTGACTCCCCTGGGGAGACTCCAGAAGTACCCAAGATCCATGTCAGCACTGGAGAGGAATCCTCAGGTTTCGGCACCGACTCCACACAAGGTTTAGGCCCGGCATCGTCGGGAGAGGAATCCGAGGGCCACCGAGCAACTCGCATGGGGACTGGCCTTTCCTGAGGCCACCAGAGCGGGTCCCTGAGGTCCCTTCGTAAGTCGAGAGCACCTGCCGCAACTCGAGAAAATCCAGGAGGCTTTCCCCTCCAGGGAGATGAGGCCCATTTCCGCTGAGGCGTCTCGAGGCTAATCACACCTAACCTCTGGAACTTACAAAGGGTCCTTCACACCCTTTCTGCAACTCAAGAAGTTCCCCGACATACCCGTCTCCACTCGAGATGAAGCACGAGATTCCCCCACATCCAGAGGAGCCCCGTTTCCGCCTCCTAGCTCGAGAGGAGGGATCATTTCCCTGCGTGGTCGGGAAAGAAATCCCGGCATTCACATCGCATCTCAAGAGGAGGCGATCTACACAGTAAAGGCGAGAGGAACTCCAGGGTCGTGCCACCATTCCCAGCGTTCCCCAGATGTCTCAGTCCATTCCAGGGAAACCTGTTTTCCCTGCACTGCCTCGACTTTCACGCCGAGGATCGATCTCACACCACGGTGGAACGTGGGACAGACCTGTGGGAAACCCTCGTGGTAAAGCGTCGAGGGAAAGCCACAGATCCTTGATCCATGCGACGGGAAGTGTGACACTGCTGCTACAGTTCGTGAGGAAAGCTCACGTGCATGCCCCGCACGAGATGAGCACTGACTCCCCAGGGGAGACTCCAGAATTACGCCAAGATCCATGGTAGCACTGGAGAGGAATCCTCAGCTTCCAGCCCCCGACTCCACACAAGGTCTTAGGCCCCGACTCGACGGGAGAGTAGTCCGAAAGGCCCTCTTGCACTCCCATGGGCACTGGCCTTTCCTGAGGCCACCAGAGCGGGTCCCTGAGGTCCCCGTCGTAACTCGAGAGTCCCTGCCCAACTCTAGAAAATCCAGGAGGTTCTCCCCTCCAGGCAAGATGAGGCCCATTTCCTCTGAGGTGTCTGGAGGCTCATCACACCTAAACTCTGGAAATTCAAAAGGGTCCTTGCTTCAACTCAAGAAGTTCCCCGACATACCCGTCTCCAACGAGAGGAAGCACGAGGGTCCCGCCCAATTCAGAGGAACCCGTTTCCGCCTGGCAGCTCGAGATGAAGGATCCTATCCTGCTTAGTCAGGAAAGATTTTTCCATTCTTGTGGCATCTCAAGAGCAAGGGCTCTCAATAGGAAAGGCGAGAGGAACTCGGGTCGTGCCACCATTCCAAGAGTCCCCCAGATGTCTCAGTCCATTTCAGAGGAACCTGTTTTCACTGCACTGCCTCGACTTTCACGCCGAGGATCCACTCACACCATGGTGGCACGTGGACAGCCCTGTGGAAAGCCTCGTGGGAAAGCCTCGAGGGAAAGCCACAGATCCTTGATCCCCGCGACGGGAAGCGTGCACATCTGCTTCACTGTCCCTGAGGTCACGGTCGTAAGTCGAGAGCACCTGCCTCAACTCGAGAAAATCCAGGAGGTTCTCTGCTCCAGTCGAGATGAGGCCATTTTCTCTGCGGCGTCTCGAGAGTAATCACCTAAACTCTGGAACTTCCAAAGGGTCCTACACACCCTTGCTACAACTCAAGAAGTTCCCCGACATACCGGTCCACTCCAGAGGAAGCACGAGGGTCCGGCCACTCCAGAGGAGCTCCGTTTCCGCCTCCAACTCGAGATGAGGGATCCTTCCCTGCTTCCTCGGGAAAGAATTCCGACGTTTCCGATGCATCTCAAGAGGAGGCGCGCTGCACAGGAAAGGCGAGAGGAACTCATGGGTAGTGCACCATTCCAAGAGTGCCCCAGATGTCTCAGTCCATTGCAGAGGATCCTGTTTTCCCTGCACTGCTTCGACTTTCACGCCGAGGATCGACTCACACCACGGTGGTACGTGGGAGAGCCCTGTGGGAAAGCCTCGTGGGAAAGCCTCGAGGGAAAGCCACAGATCCCTTGATCCACGAAGGGAAGCGTGACACTGCTGCTACAGCACGGGAGGAAAGCGCACGTGCATGCCCACTCGAACTAGGACTGACTCCCTGGGGAGACTCCAGAAGTACCCCAAGATGCATGTCAGCCCTGGAGAGGAATCCTCAGGTTCCGGCCCCGACTCCACACAAGGTCTTAGGCCTGGCATCAACGGGAGAGGAATAGCGACAGGCCCTCTAGCAACTCGCATGGGGACTGGCCTTTCCTGAGGTCACCAGAGCGGGTCCATGAGGTCCCATCGTAAGTCGAGAGCACCTGCCGCAACTCGGTAAAAATCCAGGAGGTTCTCCCTGCAGGCGAGATGAGGCCCTTTTCCCCTGAGGTGTCTGGAGGCTAATCACACGTGACCTCTGGAACTTCCAAAGAGTCTTTCACAGTCATGCTGCAACTCAAGAAGTTCCCTGGCATACCCGTCTCCACTCAAGAGGAAGCACGAGGGTCCGGCACATCCAGAGGAGCTCGTTTCCGCTAGTAGCTCGAGAGGAGGGATCCTTTCCCTGCTTGGTCGGGAAAGAATTCCCGCATTCCCATCGCATCTCAAGAGGAGGCGCTCTCAAAGGAAAGGGAGAGGACTGCAGGTTCCGTGTGAATGGACGAGACATGCTGGGGGCGTCTTGGAATGGTCAGACCCTGCC
>NW_017216164.1:0-13380 GCF_001704415.2 Capra hircus
ATGCCTCAGGTAGTCTTTACTGATGGATCGGCTAATGGTAGAGCTCTATAGTCACAAGAGATCATCAGAAACTTTTGGAAACACAAGAAACTTTCAGCTCAAAGAGCTGAAATCACAGCTGTTATTGAGGCCTTTGTTATGTTTGCAGAGAGAAAGAATTTAACCTTTATTCTGACTCTCAGTATATGGTCAGGCTGTTTCCACACATTGAGACTGCAGTTTTGCCTTGAAAACAAAACCGCTATCTACCATTTGTTAACTAGACTAGACTGCAGCAGCAAATTTGGAAAAGAAATCGGGCGTTCTTTATCGGCCACATTCGAGCTCATTCCGGCCTGCCTGGCCCTTTAAATGCTCTCAATGAATTGGCAGATTCGTTAACCAGGATTTCAGTGGCTTCTGTTTTTGAAGAAGCTCGAGCTTCTCACTCACTTCATCATCAGAATGCCACTGCCTTACGATACCAGTTTCAAATTCCTCGAGAATCTGCCCGAGAGATTGTTCGTTCTTGTTCACATTGTCCTACTACCATGAATGCTTTGCTCTGGAGTTAACCCTCGCGGTCTCAAACCTAATGCACTCTGGCAAATGGATGTAACCCATGTCTCTTCGTTTGGAAAACTGTCTTTTGTTCATGTAACTGTAGATACCTTCTCTCATGTTATTATTGCCACTGCTCGTACAGGGAAGCAGTAAAAGATGTAATACAACATCTTTTTACATGCTTTTCCTATCTGGGCTTGCCAAAAGCTTTAAAAACTGATAATGCCCCTGCTTACACTTCTAAATCTTTTCAGCAATTCTGTACAAGATTTCAAATTAAACATAACACCGGCATCCCTTATAACCCGCAAGGACAAGCCATTGTGGAAAAAAGAGCACATCAAACACTGAAAATCCATATTCAAAAACTAAAAGAAGGGGAATTTAAATATAGTTCCCCCCATCAGATTTTGAAACATGCTCTTTTCGTAATAAATAACTTAAATACTGATTCATCCTGGAAACACTGCAATGCTTCGCCATTGGGTGCCCAGAGCAATTGAATGCAAAACCATTAGTAAAATGGAGGGACCTTCTCTCCGGACAATGGAAAGGTCCTGACCCCTTATTAACCAGTGGGCGGGTATGCTTGTGTTTTTCCACAGGACGCGGACGCTCCGATTTGGGTTCCAGACAGACTAATTCGCCATGTCTCAGCTCCCCGGATATCAGAATCCCCCGCCACCGTGATCTCTAAAAAGGAAGAAACTCCCTCTTCCTCCGCTCCCCCGCCAGCACGGGAAATGCCGCTGACCCCAGGACAGCTGACATTGGAGATCCCGGATAGGCGAGGGAGCGAGCCACCCACTGGACAGATGTCACGACTTCAGATACAGGATATTGCGCCCCCTGATTTTTTGCCTCGCAGGAATCCATTAGGACGCCCAGCTCAGTCAACCCAACAAGCCTCCTTACCTACCTGGGGACAGATTAAAGCCCTCTGTCGCCAGGCACAGGGATAGCTACCCTACAGGGATCGTCAGTCTCTCCTGAAAAGGTGTTTATTGCCATGCTTGCCTTGCTCTCTTGCCAGGTAAGCGCTGCTCCCATTCCAACCAAATATTGGGCATTTCTCCCGGATCCTCCAACTTTCCAAGTTGTTACTTGGAACAGTGACCCCATACGAGTTAGTACAGACCAGCCTCGCCTTTTGGAGGATCTTATACTTCCTATACAAAAGACCAATACCCTATTAAATTTCAATTATACCTTTTAAAGGACTAGCAGATGATTTTCCTGTTTGCTTTAATTTTCCTCCTGGCCTTACAGGAGATTTCTTTACCAAGACAGGATGCGTTGGAGCCTCCACAAAAGCAGTTATGACAGATTCCCCAACCTCTAAATTTGCATCTAAAGGGATCGGTCTGCTTGGATATTACGAGCCCATATGCCTGGGGTCCTTGGCCCCTATAAGTCCTTGTTCTCTCAAAACTCCATCAGACTATCCAAATTGTGACGATGTTGCTCCCTCAGATGTTATTTGGAAAACTATAGATGATCATTCAGGATATCCGATTTGGAAGTCTTGTATTTATAACTCGAAAATAGATTACAATATGCCGGGAGGAAGAAATTGTGCAAATTCAGGACTGGAGCAACCCAAATCCAGGTCAAGACCCTGAGTCTGACGATGGCTTTATCAATAGATTGGATAATTGGAAAAAATATTCAGTTTTCTTGGCCGTTAGTTGCCACCAGACGGCATCATAACCAATTTGTACCCCCTATGCTGTCTTATACGACTAGAGGTAAAACCTTTTGGCAGCCAGAAATTTGGAGAGCCCTTGCAGCCACCGCCCCTATTATTTTAATCCGACCAAAGAATACTCTACCTACTCTATTTTAGCTTGTTTACCCTCTCCTTATGTTTTTCTTTTCACTAATGATTCTGAAAGACTTAACATACAATTGAATTATACAGGTGGACCCCCATGTAGTGTCTTGTGAACAATGTATGCTTTCATCCTGTTTAACTCCTCAAATATAAAATTTGCTCTTTCATGGTTTTAAGACGTCCGTCCTATCTCATGGTACCTGTAACTGTAGCCACGTATTGGTATGATAACCATGGCCTAGCTGTACTGCAACGGCTACAAGATTTAATGCGGACACGACGGTTTGTGGGCTTACTTGTTTTGGGAATATCGGCTTTGATAACTGCAATTACTTCTGTTACTGTGGCGGCATTGTCATTGTCTCAACAAGTGCATACTGCCCAATATGTTGATACCGTATCCAAAAATGTTTCTTTAACGCTGGCAACCCAGGAAATTATAGATAGGAAGCTAGAAATAAGGGTTGATGCCTTAGAAGAAGCAGTAATGCATATTGGGACTGAATTACAGAGTCTGAAAGTGAAAATGGCTCTTTCATGTCATGCTGATTACCGGTGGATATGTGTTACATCCCTGAAAGTAAATGAGACAGATTTTGAATGGGAGAGAGTCAAAAATCATATTTTAGGTGTTTGGGACAGCTCAGATATTAGTTTAGACTTAGGGAAACTTCATAATCAGATTCAGACCTTGGAACACTCTCGATTAGATTTTACTGCCGGCAGGAGAAGCCAATGACTTTTTCCACACCTTCTCTGACTTCATTTCTGGAAAAACTCTTCTGACTACTGTTTCTAGCTATGCTGCTGGTGGGTGCCATAATCCTGCTCTTGTAATCGTGCTTCCTTGTGTTGTCAGGACTCTTCGGCAGAGCATTCAGAATCTCGCGACTGACCTGCACCTTAATTTTTTTAAAAAAATAATTAAAGAAGGGGGAGATGCCGGGAAGCCAGTGTGAGGAATCCCGCCCGTGACAAGGTCATGAGGAAGGAAACTGACATACGCAAGGCGTGCTCAGACTTCAGGGACCCCTCTGGAAATTCCTAAGCATGTACCCCCAACAAAAATCTGCCAGCTTTTGTGCTCTGCTTTTCCACTCTTCTGACATTTTCTGGAAAAAGTCAATTCAGGGCTTTAGTCTTCTGCATTTGAAGAGTGTTTCAATCCAAAAACCCTTCGATGGCTTTCTAGCCTGGCCTGCAGGACTCTGCGAGTGTGATTGTTTGAGGCCTCCTGACCGCAGGAGGCACAGGAAGCTTAAACATCCTAGGAATGTAGGGGCTTCCGAAGAGTCAAAATCTTTAGAATAGGACTGATTAAAAGTTTCATTTCTTGAGTCAATGCTTGCTGCCAAATTTTCATATCCTTTATTTTTAGATATAGTTGGTATATAGAAAAACAAGTAGTAGACCTGGTATTAGCAACATTAGATCTTCGAGTTAAGTACCTTCTTTGTTATATCCCACTGCACCTTTGTTCTATAGAGATGTAACTTTAATGCTTTAAGGAAATGCAGATTAAAGAAAAACACTTCAGGGGAAACAAAATTAACATTCATTAAGGAAGAGAGCTAAAAAGTGTTAACAAGCCTCTTGGCCAGAAGATAATGTAAATCACCTGAGACCTTTTGTATACAAAATGAGGTATAGAAAGAGTCTGGGCTGCGAACGCCACATAATTCTGTGTTACCCATTGATCTCCATGTTTTATCAAAAGTATAAAAGGCCTTCTGAACAATAAAGGATCGGACCGGTTCTCGAACTAGTCTCTCGGCCTGGTTTCTTGGGACTCTGGCTTCCCCCATGTCTCTCTCTCTCTCTTCTTCTCTCCCCCTTCCCTCTCTCTGCTTCTTTACTTTAACTTCAGGCTGAATCTCCATCTGGGGCGCGGAGGCTCGCCAGGTCTACTTTACTTGTCCCGGCTGTTAAGACCCGCACGAAAGGGAGCTTAAGGCGAGGCACACTTAGATATTCAAGCGGGCGCGGTGGCCAAGGTAGATGGTGCAAATTCCTTGTCTGGAATTTTATTGGCCTTCCGCGTACAACAAGCTATTCAGCCCTCTTCCTCCACTTAATCTTCCTATACACTATAGTTCTTAATCTAATCTTACATTAATAAACAAACAAGTCTTTCCACGCCAACGCCGTCCACACTTCGAATTCCCTGGATCCACCGGGCTGGACCCCGGGAGACGTGGATCTTGGGGTTCTTCTGGAGTCTCCCCAGGGAGTCAGTCCTCGTCTCGAGTGGGGCATGCACGTGCGCTTTCCTCCCGAGCTGTAGCAGCAGCGTCACGCTGCCCTTCGCGTGATCAAGAGATCTGTGGCTTTCCCACGAGGCTTTCCAAGAGGCTTTCCCACGAGGCTTTCCCACGAGCTTTCCACAGGGCTGTCCACGTGCCACCGTGGTGTGAGTCGATCCTCGCTTGAAAGTCGAGGAAGTGCAGGAAAAAGGTTTCCCTGGAGTGGACTGAGACATCTAGGGACTCTGGGAATGGTGGCACGACCCTGGAGTTCCTCTCGCCTATACTGTGGAGAGCGCCTCCTCTTGAGATGCGACGGGAAGCCGGGAATTCCTTCCCGATCATGCAGGGAAAGGATCCCTCCTCTCGAGCTAGGAGGCGGAAACGGGGCTCCTCAGGATGTGGCGGACTCTCGTGCTTCCTCTCGAGTGAGACGGTATGTTGGGGACTTCTTGAGTTGCAGCAAGGTGTGAAAGACCCTTTGGAAGTTTCCAGAGTTTAGTGTGATTAGCCTCGAGACGCCTCAGGCGAAATGGCCTCATCTCGCGTGGAGGGGAGAACCTCCTGGATTCCTCGAGTTGCGACAGTGCTCTCGACTTACGACGGGGACCTCAGGGACCCGCTCTGGTGGCCTCAGGAAACGCCAGTCCACATGCGAGTTGATCGGGGCCTCTCTGGATTATTCTCCCGTCGATGCGTGGCTTAAGACCTTGTGTGGAGTCAGTGCCGGAACCTGAGGATTCCTCTCCAGTGCTGACATGGATCTTGGGGTACTTCTGGAGTCTCGCCAGTGGCGTCAGTCCTCTCTCGAGTGGGGGCATGCACATGCGCTTTCCTCCCGAGCTGTAGCAGCAGTGTCGCGCTTCCCGAGGCATGGATCAAGGGATCTGTGGCTTTCCCTCGAGGATTTCCCTTGAGGCCTTTCCCACGAGGCTTTCCAACAGGGCTACCCACGTGCCACCGTGGTGTGAAGTCGATCCTCGGCTTGAAAGTCGAGGCAGTGCAGGGAAAACAGGTTTCCCTGGAATGGACTGAGACATCTGGGGAACTCTGGGAAAGGTGGAATGACCCTGAAGTTCCTCTCGCCTTTCCTGTGGAGAGCGGCCTCCTCTTTAGATGTGACGGGAATGCCGGGAATTCTTTCCCGACCACGCAGGGAAAGGATCCCTCCTCCCGAGCTAGGAGGCGGAAACGGGGCTCCTCTGGATGTGGGCGGGACTCTCGTGCTTCCTCTCGAGTGGAGACGGGTATGTCGGGGAACTTCTTGAGTTGCAGCAAGGGTGTGAAGGATCCATTGGAAGTTCCAGAGGTTAGGTGTGATTAGCCTCGAGACGCCTCAGCACAAATGGGCCTCATCTCGCCTGGAGGTGAGATCCTCCTGGATTTTGTCGAGTTGCGGCAGGTGCTCTCGACTTACGACGGGGACCTCAGGGACCCGCTCTGGTGGCCTCAGGAAAGGCCAGTCCCCATGCGACTTGCACGGGGGCCTCTAGGGCTTCCTCTCCCATCGATGCCGGGGCCTAAGATCTGTGTGCAGTCCGGTGCTGGAACCTGAGTATTCCTCTCCAGTGCTGACATGGATCTTGGGGGTACTTCTGTAGTCTCCCCAGGGGAGTCAGTCCTCTTCTAGAGTGGGGGCATGCACGTGCGCTTTCCCTCCCGAGCTGTAGCAGCAGTGTCACGCTTCCCTTCGCGTGGATCAAGGATCTGTGTCTTTCCCTCTTGGCTTTCCCACGAGGCTTTCCCACGAGGCTTTCCCACAGGGCTGTCCCAAGTGACACCGTGGTGTGAGTCGATTCCTCGGCTTGAAAGTCGAGGCAGTGCAGGGAAAACAGGGTTCCCTGGAATGGACTGAGACATGCTGGGGGACTCTGGGAATGTGACACGACCCTGGAGTTCCTCTCGCCTTTCCTGTGGAGCGGCCTCCTCTTGAGATGCGACGGAAACGCCCGGGAATTCTTTCCCGACCACGCTGGGAAAGGATCCCTCCTCTCGAGCTAGGAGGCGGAAACGGGGCTCCTCTGGATGTGGGTGGGACTATCGTGCTTCCTCTCGAGTGGAGACGGGTATGTCGGGGAACTTCTTCAGTTGCAGCAAGGGTGTGAAGGACCCTTCGAAAGTTCCAGAAGTTAGGTGTGATTACCCTCGAGACGCCTCAGCGGAAATGGGCCTCATCTCGCCTGGATGCGAGAACCTCCCGAATTTTCTCGGGTTGCGGAAGGTGCTCTCGACTTAAGACGGGGAACTCGGACCCGCTCTGGTGGCCTCAGGAAGGGCCAGTCCCCATGCTAGTTGCTCGGGGGCCTCTCGGGATTTTTCTCCCGTCGATGCTGGGGGCTAAGACCTTGTGAGGATTCAGTGCCGGAACCTGAGGATTCCTGTCCAGTGCTGACACGAATCTTGGGGTTCTTCTGGAGTCTGCCCAGGGGAGTCAGTCCTCGTCTCGAGTGGGGGCATGCACGTGCGATTTCCTCCCAAGCTGTAGCAGCAGTTTCCCACTACCCTTCGCGTGGATAAAGGGATCAGAGTGTTTCCCTCGAGGCTTTCCCACGAGGCTTTCCCACGAGGCTTTCCCACAGGGCTGTCCCACGTGCCAGCGTGGTGTGAGTCGATCTTCGGCTTTGAAAGTGGAGGCAGTGCAGGGAAAACACAGTTTCCCTGGAATGGACTGAGACATCTCGGGGACTCTGGGAATGGTGGCACGACTCTGGAGTTCCTCTCGCCTTTCCTGTGGAGAGCGCCTCCTCTTGAGATGCGACGGGAACACTGGAATTCTTTCCTGACCACGCAGGGAAAGGATCCCTTCTCTCGAGCTAGGAGGCGGAAACGGGGCTCCTCTGGATGTGGGCGGGACTCTCGTGCTTCCTCTCGAGTGGAGACGGGTATGTCGGGGAACTTCTTGAGTTGCAGCAAGGGTGTGGAAGGACCCTTTGGAAGTTCAGAGGTTAGGTGTGGTTAGTCTCGACATGCCTCAGCGGAAATGGGCCTCATGTCTCCTGGAATGGAGAGGCTCCTGGATACTCCCTAGTTTCAGCAGGTGCTCTCGAGTTACGACGGGGACTTCAGGGACCCGCTCTGGCGGCCACAGGAAAGGCCAGTCATCATGCGTGTTCCTAGGGGGCCTCTCGTGATTCCTCTCCCGTCGATGCGGGGCCTAAGACCTTGTGTGGAGTCGGGGCCGGAACCTGAGGATTCCTCTCCAGTACTGACATGGATTTTGGGGGTACTTCTGGAGTCTCCACAAGGGAGTGAGGCCTCGTCTCGAGTGGGGGCATGAGCGTGCCCTTTCTTCCCATGCTGTAGCAGCAGTGTCACGCTTCCCCTTGCGTGGACCAAGGTATCTGTGGCTTTCCGTCGAGTCTTTCCCACGAGGCTTTCCCACAGCTCTGTCCCACGTGCCACGGTGGTGTGAGTCGATCCTCGGCGTGAAAGCCGAGGCAGTGAAGGGAAAACAAGTTCCTGTGGAATGGACTGAGACGTCTCGGGGAGTCTCGGAATGGTGGCACGACCCTGCAGTTCCTCTCGCCTTTCCTGTGGAGAGCGCTCCCGTTGAGATGCGATGGAATGCCGGGAATTCTTTCCCGACCAAGCAGGGAAAGGATCCCTCATCTCGAGCTACGAGGCGGAAACGGAGCTCCTCTGGATGTGGCCGGGACCCTCGTGCTTCCTCTTGAATGGAGACGGGTATGTCGGGGAACTTCTTGAGTTGCAGCATGACTGTGAAGACTCTTTGGAAGTTCCAGAGGTCACGTGTGATTTAGCCTCGAGACACCTCAGTGGAAAGGGGCCTCATCTCGCCTGGAGGGAGAACCTCCTGGATTTTACCGAGTTGCGGGCAGGTGCTCTCGACTTACGACGGACCTCATGGACCCGCTCTGGTGACCTCAGTAAAGGCCAGTCCCCATGCGAGTTGCTAGAGGGCGTGTCACTATTCCTCTCCCGTCAATGACAGGGGCCTAAGACCTTGTGTGGAGTCGGGGGCCAGAACATGAAGATTCCTCTCCAGGGCTGACATGCATCTTTGAGGTACTTCTGGAGTCTCCTCAGGGTAGTCAGTCCTCGACTCGAGTGGGGGCATGCACGTGCGCTTTCCTCCCGTGCTGTAGCAGCAGTGTCAAGCTTCCAATCGCGTGGATCAAGGGATCTGTGGCTTTCCCTCGAGGCTTTCAGATGAGGCTTTCCCACAGGGCTCTCCCACGTACAACCGCGATCCTCGCCTCTGCCACTGCGATCCTCGCCGTGCAAGTCGAAGCAGTGCAGGGAAAACAGGATCCTCTGGAATGGACTGAGACATCTGGGGGACTCTTGGAATGGTGCACGACCCATGAGTTCCTCTCGCCTTTCCTGTGCAGCGCGGCCTCCTCTTGAGATGCGTCGGAAAACGCCAGAAATTCTTCCCGAGGAAGCATAGAAGGATCCCTCATCTCGAGCTTGGAGGAGGAAACGGAGCTCCTCTGGAGGTGGCTGGACCCTCGTGCTTCCTCTGGAGTGGAGACGGGTATGTCGGGGAACTTCTTGAGTTGTAGCAAGGGTGTGTAGGACCCTTTGGAAGTTCCAGAGTTTAGGCGTGATTACTCTCGAGACGCCGCAGAGAAAATGGGCCTCATCTCGACTGAAGCAGAAGAACCTCCTGGATTTTCTCGAGTTGCGCAGGTGCTCTCAAACATACGACCGTGACCTCAGGGACAGTGTAGCAGGTGTGTCACGCTTCCCGTCGCGGGGATCAAGGGATCTGTGGCTTTCCCTCGAGGCTTTCCCACGAGGGCTTGTCCACAGGCTGTCCACGTGACACCATGGTGTGAGTCGATACTCGGAGTGAAAGTCGAGGGCAGTGCAGGGAAAACAGGTTCCTCTGAAATGGACTGACACATTTGGGGGACTCTTGGAATGGTGGCACGACCCTGGAGTTCCTCTCGCCTTTCCTATTGAGAGCCCTTACTCTTGAGATGCCACGGGAACGCCGAAAAATCTTTCCTGACTAAGCAGGATAGGATCCCTCATCTCAAGCTGCCAGGCGGAAACGGGGGTTCCTCTGGATGTGGGCGGGACCCTCGTGCTTCCTCTCTAGTGGAGACGGCTATGTCGGGGAACTTCTTGAGTTGCCAGCAAGGACTCTTTTGAATTTCCAGAGTTTAGGTGTGATGAGCCTCCAGACGCCTCAGAGGAAATGGGCCTCATCTCGCCTGGAGGGGAGAACCTCCTGGATTTTCTAGAGTTGGGCAGGGTCTCTCGAGTTAAGACGGGGACCTCAGGGACCCGCTCCTGGTGGCCTCAGGAAAGGCCAGTGCCCATGGGAGTTGCAAGGGGGCCTTTCGGGATTCCTCTCCCGTCGATGTTGGGGCCTAAGACCTTGTGTGGAGTCGGGGCCGGAACCTGAGGATTCCTCCCCAGTGCTGACATGGGTCTTGGCGTATTTCTGGAGTCTCCCCTGGGGAGTCAGTGCTCCTCTCGTGTGGGTGCATGCACGTGAGCTTTCCTCACGAACTGTAGCAGCAGTGTCACACTTCCCGTCGCGTGGATCAAGGGATCTGTGGCTTTCCCTCGAGGCTTTCCCACGAGGATTTTCCTCAGGGCTGTCCCACGTGCCACCGTGGTGTGAGTCGATCCTCGGCTTGAAAGTCGAGGCAGTGCAGGGAAAACAGGTTTCCCTGGAATTGACAGAGATATCTGGGGGACTCTGGGAATGGTGGAACGACCCTGGAGTTTCTCTCGCCTTTCCTGTGGAGAGGCCTCCTCTTGAGATGCGACTGGAACGCCGGGAATGCTTTCCAGACCACGCAGGGAAAGGATCCCTCCTCTCGAGCTATGAGGTGGAAACGGTGCTCCTCTGGAAAGTGGCGGGAAGATGTATGATACTCTCGGAGTGGAGACGGGTATGTCGGAGAACTTCTTGAGTTGCAGCAAGGGTGTGAAGGACCCTTTGGAAGTTCCAGAGGTTAGGTGTGATTAGCCTTGAGACGCCTCAGCGCAAATGGGGCCTCATCTCGCCTTTCAGGACGCCAAGATCCATGTCAGCACTGGAGAGGAATCCTCAGGTTCCAGCACCGACTCCATACAAGGTCTTAGGCCCCCGGCATCGACGGGAGAGGAATCCCGAGAGGCCCCGAGCAACTCGCATGGGGAATGGCCTTTCCTGAGGCCACCAGAGCGGGTCCCTCAGGTCCCCGTCTTAAGTCGAGATCACCTGTCCCAACTCGAAAAAATCCAGGAGGTTCTCCCCTCCAGGCGAGATGAGGCCCATTTCCGCTGAGGCGACTCGAGGCTAATCACACCTAAACCTCTGGTACTTCCAAAGGGTTCTTCACACCCTTGCTGCAACTCAAGAAGTTCCCCGACATACCCGTCTCCACTCGAGAGGAAGCACGAGAGTCCCGCCCACATCCAGAGGAGCCCCGTTTCCGCCTCACAGCTAGAGAGGAGGTATCCTTTCCCTGCGTGGTCGGGAAAGAATTCCCAGTCTTCCCGTCACAACTCAAGAGGAGGCGCTCTCAACAGGAAAGGTGAGAGGAACTCCAGGGTCGTGCCACCATTCCCAGAGTACCCCAGATATCTCAGTCCATTCCAGGGAAACCTGTTTTCCCTGCACTGCCTCGACTTTCAAGCCGAGGATCGACTCACAGCACGGTGGCACGTGGGACAGCCCTGTGAGAAAGCCTCGTGAGAAAGCCTCATGGGAAAGCCTCGAGGGAAAGCCACTGATCCCTGATCCACTTGACGGGAAGAATGACACTGCTGCTACAGCTCGGGTGGAAAGCGCCCTTCAATGCCCCCACTCGAATGAGGACTGACTCCCCTGGGGAGACTCCCGAAGTACCCCAAGATCCATGTCAGCACTGGAGAGGAATCCTCAGGTTCCAGGACCGACCCACACAAGGTCTTAGGCCCCGGCATCGACGGGAGAGGAATCCCGAGAGGCCACCGAGCAACTCGAACGGGAACTGGCCTTTCCTGCAGCCACCAGAGCGGGTCCCTGAGGTCCCCGTCGGAAGTCGAGAGCACCTGACGCAACTCGAGAAAATCCAGGAGGTTCTCCCCTCCAGGCGAGATGAGGCGCATTTCCGCTGAGGCGTCTAGAGGCTAATTGCACCTAACATCTGGAACTTCCAAAAGGTCCTTCACACCCTTTCTGCAACTGAATAAGTTCCCCGACATACTCGCCTCCACTCGAGAGGAAGCACGAGAGTCCCGCCCACATCCAGAGGAGCCCCGATTCCGTCTCATAGCTCGAGAGGAGGGATCATTTCCTGCGTGGTCGGGAAAGAATTCCCGGCGTTCCCGTCGCATCTCAAGAGGAGGCGCTCTCGACAGGAAAGTTGAGAGGAACTCTAGAGTCTGGCCACCATTCCCAGAGTCCCCAGTTGTCTCAATCCATTCCCTGCACTACCTCGACTTTCAAGCGAGGATCGACTCACACAACGGCGGCACCAGGACAGCCCTGTGGGAAAGCCTCGTGGGAAAGCCTCCTGGGAAAGCCTCGAGGGAAACCACAGAACCCTTGATCCACTCGAATTGAAGCATGACACTGCTGCTACACCTCGGGAGGAAAGCGCACGGGCATGTCCCCACTCGAGACGAAGACTTACTCCCCTCGGGAGACACCAGAAGTACCCCAAGATCCATGTCAGCACTGGAGAGGAATCCTCAGTTTCCTGCACCGACTCCACACAAGGTCTTAGGCCCCGGCATCGACGGGAGAGGAATCCCGAGAGGCCCCGAGCAACTCGCATGGGGACTGGCCTTTCCTGAGGCCATCAGAGCGGGTCCCTGAAGTAGCCGTCGTACATCGAGAGCACCTGCCACAACTCGAGAAAATCCAGAAGGTTTTCCGCTAAAGGCGAGATGAGGCCCATTTCCTCTGAGGCGTCTCGAGGTAATCACACCTAACCTCAGGAACTTCCAAAGGGTCCTTCACACCCTTGCTGCAACTCAAAACGTTCCCCGACATTTCTGTCTCCACTCGAGAGAAAGCACAAGAGTCCCACCCACATCCAGAGGACCCCGTTTCCGCCTCATAGCTTGAGAGGAGGGATCCTTTCCCTGCGTGTTCGGGAAAGAATTCCCGGCCATCCAGTCGCATCTCAGAGGAGGCGCTCTCCACAGGAAAGACGAGAGGAACTCCAGGGTCGTGTCACCATTCCCAGAGTCACCCAGATGTCTCAGTCCATTCCAGGGAAACCTGTTTTCCCTGCACTGCCTCGACTTTCAAGCCGAGGATCGACTCACACCTCGGTGGCACGTGAGACAGCCCTATGGGAAAGCCTCGTGGGAAAGCCTCCTGGGAAAGCCTCGAGGGAAAGCCCCTGATCCTTGATCCACGCCAAGGGAAGCGTGACACTGCTGCTAAACTCGGGAGGAAAGCGCACGTGCATGCCCCCACTAGAGACGAGGACTACTCCCCTGGGGAGACTACAGAAGTACCCCAAGATCCATGTCAGCACTGGAGAGGAATCCTCAGGTTCCGACACCGACTCCCACACAAGATCTTAGGCCCGGCATCTACGGGAAGAGGAATCCCGAGAGGCCCCGAGCAACTCGCATGGGACTGGCCTTTCCTGAGGCCTCGAGAGCGGGTCCCTGAGTACCCGTCGTAAGACGAGAGCACCTGCCACAACTCGAGAAAATCGATGAGGTTATCCCATCCAGGTGAGATGAGGCCCATCAGCTCAGGCGTCTTGAGGCTAATCACTCCTAACCTCTGGAACTTCCAAAGGGTTCTTCACCTCCTTGCTGCAACTCATGAAGTTCCCCGACATACACCGT
>NW_017216165.1:0-13380 GCF_001704415.2 Capra hircus
TGTGCCACATTCCCAGAGTCCCCCAGAGTGTCTCAGTCCATTCCAGGGAAACCTGTTTTCCCTGCACTGCCTCGACTTTCAAGCCGAGGATCGACTCACACCACGGTGGCACGTGGGACAGCCCTGTGGGAAAGCCTCGTGGGAAAGCCTCGTGGGAAAGCCTCGAGGGAAAGCCACAGATCCTTGATCCACGCGAAGGGAAGCGCGACACTGCTGCTACAGCTCGGGAGGAAAGCGCACGTGCATGCCCCCCATCGAGACGAGGACTGACTCCCCTGGGGAGACTCCAGAAGTACCCCAAGATCCATGTCAGCACTGGAGAGGAATCCTCAGGTTCCGGCACCGACTCCACACAAGGTCTTAGGCCCGGCATCGACGGGAGAGGAATCCGAGAGGCCCCCGAGCAACTCGCATGGGGACTGGCCTTTCCTGAGGCCACCAGAGCGGGTCCCTGAGGTCCCCGTCGTAAGTCGAGAGCACCTGCCGCAACTCGAGAAAATCCAGGAGGTTCTCCCCTCCAGGCGAGATGAGGCCCATTTCCGCTGACGGCGTCTCGAGGCTAATCACATCTAACATCTGGAACTTCCAAAGGGTCCTTCACACCCTTGCTGCAACTCAAGAAGTTCCCCGACATACCGTCTCCACTCGAGAGGAAGCACGAGAGTTCCGCCCACATCCAGAGGAGCCCCGTTTCCGCCTCCTAGCTCGAGAGGAGGGATCCTTTCCCTGCGTGGTCGGGAAAGAATTCCCGGCGTTCCCGTCGCATCTCAAGAGGAGGCGCTCTCCACAGGAAAGGCGAGAGGAACTCCAGGGTCGTGCCACCATTCCCAGAGTCCCCCAGATGTCTCAGTCCATTCCAGGGAAACCTGTTTTCCCTGCACTGCCTCGACTTTCAAGCCGAGGATCGACTCACACCACGGTGGCACGTGGGACAGCCCTGTGGGAAAGCCTCGTGGAAAAGCCTCAGGGAAAGCCTCGAGGGAAAGCCACAGATCCCTTGATCCACTGCGATGGGAAGCATGACACTGCTGCTACAGCTCGGGAGGAAAGCACACGTGCATGCCCCGACTCGAGACGAGGACTGACTCCCCTGGGGAGACTCCAGAAGTACCCCAAGATCCATGTCAGCACTGGAGAGGAATGCCTCAGGTTCCGGCACCGACTCCACACAATGGTCTTAGGCCCGGCATCGACGGGAGAGGAATGCCGAGAGGCCCCCGAGCAACTCGCATGGGGACTGGCCTTTCCTGAGGCCACCAGAGCGGGTCCCTGAGGTCCCCATCGTAAGTCGAGAGCACCTGCCGCAACTCGAGAAAATCCAGGAGGTTCTCCCCTCCAGGCGAGATGAGGCCCATTTCCGCTGAGGCGTCTCGAGGCTAATCACACCTAACTCTGGAACTTCCCAAAGGGTCCTTCACACCCTTGCTGCAACTCAAGAAGTTCTCCCGACATACCCGTCTCCACTCGAGAGGAAGCACGAGAGTCCCGCCCACATCCAGAGGAGCCCCGTTTCCGCCTCCTAGCTCGAGAGGAGGAATCCTTTCCCTGCGTGCTTCGGGAAAGAATTCCCGGCATTCCCGTCGCATCTCAAGAGGAGGCGCTCTCCACAGGAAAGGCGAGAGGAACTCCAGGGTCGTGCCACCATTCCCAGAGTCCCCCAGATGTCTCAGTCCATTCCAGGGAAACCTGTTTTCCCTGCACTGCCTCGACTTTCAAGCCGAGGATCGACTCACACCACGGTGGCACGTGGGACAGCCCTGTGGGAAAGCCTCGTGGGAAAGCCTCGTGGGAAAGCCTCGAAGGGAAAGCCCCTGATCCCTTGATCCACGCGAAGGGAAGTGTGACACTGCTGCTACAGCTCGGGAGGAAAGCGCACATGCATGCCCCCACTAGAGACGAGCACTGACTCCCCTGGGGAGACTCCAGAAGTACCCCAAGATCCATGTCAGCACTGGAGAGGAATGCTCAGGTTCCGGCACCGACTCCACACAAGATCTTATGGCCCCTGCATCGAGGGGAGAGGAATCCTGATAGGCCCCCGAACAACTCTCATGGGGACTGGCCTTTCCTGAGGTCCACCAGAGCGGGTCCCTGCAGGTCCCCGTCGTAAGTCGAGAGCACCTGCCGCAACTCGAGAAAATCCAGGAGGTTCTCCCCTCCAGGCGAGATGAGGCCCATTTCCGCTCAGGCGTCTAGAGTCTAATCACACCTAACATCTGGAACTTCCAAAGGGTCCTTCACACCCTTCCTGCAACTCAAGAAGTTCCCTGACATACCCGTCTCCACTCGAGAGGAAGCACGAGAGTTCTGCCCACATCCAGAGGAGCCCCGTTTCCGTACTCTTAGCTCGAGAGAGAATGATCCTTGTCCCTGCGTGGTCGGGAAAGAATTCCCGGCGTTCCCGTTCGCATCTCAAGAGGAGGCGCTCTCCACAGGAAAGGCAAGAGGAACTCCAGGGTCGTGCCACCATTCCCAGAGTCCCCCAGATGTCTCAGTCCATTCCAGGGAAACCTGTTTTCCCTGCACTGCCTCGACTTTCAAGCCGAGGATCGACTCACACCACGGTGGCACGTGGGATAGCCCTGTGGGAAAGCCTCGTGGGAATGCCTCGTGGGAAAGCCTCGAGGGAAAGCCACAGATCCCTTGATATATGCGAAGGGAAGAGTGACACTGCTGCTACAGCTCGAGAGGAAAGCGCACGTGCAGGCCCCCACTAGAGACGAGGACTGACTCCCCTTGGGAGACTCCAGACGTACCCCAAGATCCATATCAGCACTGGAGAGGAAACCTCAGGTTCCGGCACCGACTCCACACAAGGTCTTAGTCCCTGGCATCGATGGGAGAGGAATCCCGAGTGGCCCCCGTAGCAACTCGCATGGGGACTTGCCTTTACTGAGGCCACGAGAGCGGGTCCCTGAGGTCCCCGTCGTAAGTCGAGAGCACCTGTCCGCAACTCGAGAAAATCCAGGAGGTTCTCCCCTGCCAGGCGAGATGAGGCCCATTTCCGCTAAGGCGTCTCGAGGCTAATCACACCTAACCTCTGGAACTTCCAAAGGGTCCTTCACACCCTTGCTGCAACTCAAGAAGTTCACCGACATACCCGACTCCACTCGAGAGGAAGCACCATAGTTCCGCCATATCCAGAGGTGCCCCGTTTCCGCCTCCTAGCTCGAGAGGAGGGATCCTTTCCCTGCGTGGTCGGGAAAGAATTCCCGGCGTTCCCGTCGCATCTCAAGAGGAGGCACTCTCCACAGGAAAGGCGAGAGGAAATCCAGGGTCGTGCCACCATTCCCAGAGTCCCCCAGATGTCTCAGTCCATTCCAGGGAAACCTGTTTTCCCTGCACTGCCTCGACGTTCAAGCCGAGGATCGACTCACACCACGGTGGCACGTGGGAAGCTGTGGAATCCCTGTGGGAAAGCCTCGAGGGAAAGCCCCTGATCCCTTGATCCACGTGAAGGGAAGTGTGACACTGCTGCTACAGCTCGGGAGGAAAGCGCACATGCATGCCCCCACTAGAGACGAGCACTGACTCCCCTGGGGAGACTCCAGAAGTACCCCAAGATCCATGTCAGCACTGGAGAGGAATGCTCAGGTTCCGGCACCGACTCCACACAAGATCTTATGCCCCTGCATCGAGGGGAGAGGAATCCTGATAGGCCCCCGAACAACTCTCATGGGGATTGGCCTTTCCTGAGTCCACCAGAGCGGGTCCCTCAGGTCCCCGACGTAAGTCGAGAGCACCTGCCGCAACTCGAGAAAATCCAGGAGGTTCTCCCCTCCAGGCGAGATGAGGCCCATTTCCGCTCAGGCGTCTAGAGTCTAATCACACCTAACATCTGGAACTTCCAAAGGGTCCTTCACACCCTTCCTGCAACTCAAGAAGTTCCCTGACATACCCGTCTCCACTCGAGAGGAAGCACGAGAGTTCTGCCCACATCCAGAGGAGCCCCGTTTCCTACTATTACTCGAGAGAAATGATCCTGTCCCTGCGTGGTCGGGAAAGAATCCCGGCGTTCCCTTCGCATCTCAAGAGGAGGCGCTCTCCACAGGAAAGGCAAGAGGACCTCCAGGGTCGTGCCACCATTCCCAGAGTCCCCCAGATGTCTCAGTCCATTCCAGGGAAACCTGTTTTCCCTGCACTGCCTCGACTTTCAAGCCGAGGATCGACTCACACGACGGTGGCACGTGGGATAGCCCTGTGGGAAAGCCTCGTGGGAACGCCTCGTGGGAAAGCCTCGAGGGAAAGCCACAGATCCCTTGATATATGCGAAGGGAAGAGTGACACTGCTGCTACAGCTCGAGAGGAAAGCGCACGTGCAGGCCCCCACTAGAGACGAGGACTGACTCCCCTTGGGAGACTCCAGACGTACCCCAAGATCCATATCAGCACTGGAGAGGAAACCTCAGGTTCCGGCACCGACTCCACACAAGGTCTTAGTCCCCGGCATCGACGGGAGAGGAATCCCGAGTGGCCCCGGTGCAACTCGCATGGGGACTTGCCTTTACTGAGGCCACGGAGCGGGTCCCTGAGGTCCCCGTCGTAAGTCGAGAGCACCTGCCGCAACTCGAGAAAATCCAGGAGGTTCTCCCCTGCAGGCGAGATGAGGCCCATTTCCGCTAAGGCGTCTCGAGGCTAATCACACCTAACCATCTGGAACTTCCAAAGGGTCCTTCACACCCTTGCTGCAACTCAAGAAGTTCACCGACATACCCGACTCCACTCGAGCAGGAAGCACCATAGTTCCGCCATATCCAGAGGAGCCCCGTTTCCGCCTCCTAGCTCGAGAGGAGGGATCCTTTCCCTGCGTGGTCGGGAAACAATTCCCGGCATTCCCGTCGCATCTCAAGTGGATGCGCTCTCCACTGGAAAGGCGAGAGGAACTCCAGGGTCGTGCCAGCCATTCCCTGAGTCCCCCAGATGTCTCAGTCCATTCCAGGGAAACCTGTTTTCTCTGCACTGTCTCGACTTTCAAGCCGAGGATCGACTCACACCACGGTGGCACGTGGGACAGCCTTGTGGGAAAGCCTCGTGAAAAAGCCTTCAGGGAAAGCCTCGAGGGAAAGCCACAGATCCCTTGATCCCCTCGATGGGAAGCATGACACTGCTGCTACAGCTCGGGAGGAAAGCACACGTGCATGCCACGACTCGAGACGAGGACTGACTCCCCTGGGGAGACTCCAGCAAGTACCCCAAGATCCATGTCAGCACTGGAGAGGAATGCTCAGGTTCCGGCACCGGCTCCACACATGGTCTTAGGCCCCGGCATCGATGGGAGAGGAATGCCGAGAGGCCCCCGAGCAACTCGCATGGGGACTGGCCTTTCCTGAGGCCACCAGCAGCGGGTCCCTGAGGTCCCCATCGTAAGTCGAGAGCACCTGCTGCAACTCGAGAATATCCAGGAGGTTCTCCCCTCCAGGCGAGATGAAGCCCATTTCCGCTGAGGCGTCTCGAGGCTAATCACACCTAAACTCTGGTAACTTCCGAAAGGGTCCTTCACACCCTTGCTGCAACTCAAGAAGTTCTCCGACATACCCGTCTCCACTCGAGAGGAAGCACGAGAGTCCCGCCCACATCCAGAGGAGCCCCGTTTCCGCCTCCTAGCTCGAGAGGAGGAATCCTTTCCCTGCGTCTTCGGGAAAGAATCCCAGGCATTCCCGTCGCATCTCAAGAGGAGGCGCTCTCCACAAGGAAAGGCGAGAGGAACTCCAGGGTCGTGCCACCATTCCCAGAGTCCCCCAGATATCTCAGTCCATTCCAGGGAAACATGTTTTCCCTGCACTGCCTCGACTTTCATGCCGAGGATCGACTCACACCACGGTGGCACGTGGGACAGCCCTGTGGGAAAGCCTCGTGGGAAACCTTGTGGGAAAGCCTCGTGGGAAAGCCTCGTGGGAAACCTCAAGCGAAAGCCACAGATAACTTGATCCACGCGAAGGGAAGCGCGACACTGCTGCTACAGCTCGGGAGGAAATCGCACGTGCATCCCCCCTTCGAGACGAGGACTGACTCCCCTGGGGAGACTCCAGAAGTACCCCAAGATCCATGTCAGCACTGGAGAGGAATCCTCAGGTTCCGACACCGACTCCACACAAGATCTTAGGCCCCGGCATCGACGGGAGAGGAATCCCGAGAGGCCCCCGAGCAACTCGCATGGGGACTGGCCTTTCCTGAGGCCACCAGAGCGGGTCCCTGAGGTCCCCGTCGTAAGTCGAGAGCACCTGCCGCAACTCGAGAAAATTCAGGAGGTTCTCACCTCCAGGCGAGATGAGGCCAATTTCCACTACGGCGTCTCGAGGCTAATCACATCTATCATCTGGAACTTCCAAAGGGTCCTTCACACCCTTGCTGCAACTCAAGAAGTATCCCCGACATACCCTGTCTCCACTCGAGAGGAAGCACGAGAGTTCCGCCAACATCCAGAGGAGCCCTGTTTCCGCCTCCTAGTTCGAGAGTAGGAATCCTTTCCCTGCCTGGTGGGAAAGACTTCCCGGCGTTCCCGTACCATCTCAAGAGGAGGCGCTCTCCACAGGAAAGGCGAGAGGAACTCCAGGGTCGTGCCACCATTCCCAGAGTCCCCCACATATCTCAGTCCATTCCAGGGAAACCTGTATACCCTGCACTGCCTCGACTTTCAAGGCGAGGATCGACTCACACCACGGTGGCATGTGGGACAGCCCTGTGGGAAAGCCTCGTGGGAAAGCCTCATGGGAAAACCTCAAGGGAAAGCCACAGATCCCTTGATCCACGCGAAGGGAAGCGCGACACTGCTGCTACAGCTCGGGAGGAAAGCGCACGTGCATCCCCCCTCGAGACGAGGACTGACTCTCCTGGGGAGACTCCAGAAGTACCCCAAGATCCATGTCAGCACTGGAGAGGAATCCTCAGGTTCGACACCGACTCCACACAAGATCTTAGGCCCCGGCATCGACGGGAGAGGAATGCCGTGAGGCCCCCGAGCAACTCGCTTGGGGACTTGGTCCTTTCCTGAGGCCAACAGAGCGGGTCCCTGAGATCCCCGTCAGTAAGTCGAGAGCACCTGCCGCAACTCGAGAAAATCCAGGAGGTTCTCCCCTCCAGGCGAGATGAGGCCCATTTCCACTGCGTCGTCTCGAGGCTAATCACATCTATCATCTGGAACTTCCAAAGGGTCCTTCACACCCTTGCTGCAACTCAAGAAGTTCCCTGACATACCCGTCTCCACTCGAGAGGAAGCACGAGAGTTCCGCCAACATCCAGAGGAGCCCTGTTTCCGCCTCCTAGTTCGAGAGCTGGAATCCTTTCCCTGCGTGGTGGGGAAGCATTCCCGGCGTTCCCGTCCCATCTCAAGAGGAGGCCCTCTCCACAGGAAAGGCGAGAGGAACTCCAGGGTCGTGCCACCATTCCCAGAGTCCCCCAGATGTCTCAGTCCATTCCAGGGAAACCAGTTTTCCCTGCACTGCCTCCACTTTCAAGCCGAGGATCGACTCACACCACGGTGGAACGTGGGACAGCCCTGTGGGAAAGCCTCGTGGGAAAGACTCGTGGAAAAGCCTCGAGGGAAAGCCACAGATCCCTTGATCCACGCGAAGGGAAGCGCGACACTGGCTGCTACAGATCGGGAGGAAAGCGCACGTGCATCCCCCCTTCGAGACGAGGACTGACTCTCCTGGGGAGACTCCAGAAGTACCCCAAGATCCATGTCAGCACTGGAGAGGAATCCTCAGGTTCGACACCGACTCCACACAAGATCTTAGGCGCCGGCATCGACGGGAGAGGAATCCCGAGAGGCCCCCGAGCAACTCGCTTGGGGACTGGCCTTTCCTGAGGCCACCAGAGCGGGTCCCTGAGGTCACCGTCGTAAGTTGAGAGCACCTGCCGCAACTCGAGAAAATCCAGGAGGTTCTCACCTCCAGGCGAGATGAGGCCAATTTCCTCTGCGGCGTTTCGAGGCTAATCACATCTATCATCTGGAACTTCCAAAGGGTCCTTCACACCCTTGCTGCAACTCAAGAAGTTCCCCGACATACCCGTCTCCACTCGAGAGGAAGCACGAGAGTTCCGCCAACATCCAGAGGAGCCCTGTTTCCGCCTCCTAGTTCGAGAGGAGGAATCCTTTCCCTGCGTGGTGGGGAAGGATTCCCGGCATTCCCGTCCCATCTCAAGAGGAGGCGCTCTCCACAGGAAAGGCGAGAGGAACTCCAGGGTCGTGCCACCATTCCCAGAGTCCCCCAGATGTCTCAGTCCATTCCAGGGAAACCTGTTTTCCCTGCACTGCCTCGACTTTCAAGCCGAGGATCGACTCACACCACGGGTGGCACGTGGGACAGCCCTGTGGGAAAGCCTCGTGGGAAACACTCGTGGGGAAAGCCTCGAGGGAAAGACACAGATCCCTTGATCCTCGCGAAGGGAACCGTGACACTGCTGCTACAGTTCGGGAGGAAAGCGCACGTGCATGCCCCCACTCGAGACGAGGACTGACTCCACTGAGGAGACTCCACAAGTACCCCAAGATCCATGTCAGCACTGGAGAGGAATCCTCAGGTTCCGGCATCCGACTCCACACAAGGTCTTAGGCCCCGGCATCGACGGGAGAGGAATCCCGAGAGGCCCCCGAGGCAACTCGCTTGGGGACTGGCCTTTCCTGAGGCCACCAGAGCGGGTCCCTGAGGTCCCCGTCGTAAGTCGAGAGCACCTGCCGCAACTCGAGAAAATCCAGGAGGTTTCTCCCTCCAGGCGAGATGAGGCCCATTTCCGCTGACGCGTCTCGAGGCTAATCACACCTAACCTCTGGAACTTCCAAAGGGTCCTTCACACCCTTGCTGCAAACTCAAGAAGTTCCCCGACATACCCGTCTCCACTCGAGAGGAAGCACGAGAGTCCCGCCCACATCCAGAGGAGCCCCGTTTCCGCCTCCTAATCGAGAGGAGGGATCCTTTCCCTGCGTGGTCGGGAAAGAATTCCCGGCGTTCCCGTCGCATCTCAAGAGGAGACGCTCTCCACAGGAAAGGCAAGAGGAACTCCAGGGTCGTGCCTCCATTCCCAGAGTCCCCCAGATGTCTCAGTCCATTCCAGGGAAACCTGTTTTCCCTGCACTGCCACGACGTTTCAAGCCGAGATCGACTCACACCTCGGTGGCACGTGGGACAGCCCTGTGGGAATCCTGTGGGAAAGCCTCGTGGGAAAGCCTCGTGGGAAAGCCTCGAGAGAAAGCCACAGATCCCTTGATCCACGCCAAGGGAAAGCGTGACACTGCTGCTACAGCTCGGGAGGAAAGCGCACGTGCATGCCCCCACTCGAGACGAGGACTGACTCCCCTGGGGAGACTCCAGAAGTACCCCAAGATCCATGTCAGCACTGGGGAGGAATCCTCAGGTTCCGGCACCGACTCCACACAATGTCTTAGGCCCCGGCATCGACGGGAGAGGAATCCCGAGAGGCCCCCGAGCAACTCGCATGGGGACTGGCCTTTCCTGAGGCCAGCAGAGCGGGTCCCTGAAGTCCCCGTCGTAAGTCGAGAGCACCTGCCGCAACTCGAGAAAATCCAGGAGGTTCTCCCCTCCAGGCGAGATGAGGCCCATTTCCGCTGAGGCGTCTCGAGGCTAATCACACCTAACCTCTGGAACTTTCAAAAGGGTCCTTCACACCCTTGCTGCAACTCAAGAAGTTCCCCGACATACCCGTCTCCACTCGAGAGGAAGCACGAGAGTTCCGCCAACATCCAGAGGAGCCCTGTTTCCGCCTCCTAGTTCGAGAAGAGGAATCGTTTCCCTGCGTGGTGGGGAAAGATTCCCGGCGTTCCCGTCCATCTCAAGAGGAGGCGCTCTCCACAGGATAGGCGAGAGGAACTCCAGGGTCGTGCCACCATTCCCAGAGTCCCCCACATGTCTCAGTCCATTCCAGGGAAACCTGTATTCCCTGCACTGCCTCGACTTTCAAGGCGAGGATCGACTCACACCACGGTGGCATGTGGGACAGCCCTGTGGGAAAGCCTCGTGGGAAAGCCTCGTGGGAAAGCCTCAAGGGAAAGCCTCGGATCCCTTGATCCACGCGAAGGGAAGCGCGACACTGCTGCTACAGCTCGGGAGGAAAGCGCACGTGCATCCCCCCTCGAGACGAGGACTGACTCTCCTGGGGAGACTCCAGAAGTACCCCAAGATCCATGTCAGCACTGGAGAGGAATCCTCAGGTTCCGACACCGACTCCACACAAGATCTTAGGCCCCGGCATCGACGGGAGAGGAATCCCGAGAGGCCCCCGAGGAACTCGCTTGGGGACTGGCCTTTCCTGAGGCCACCAGAGCGGGTCCCTGAGGTCCCCGTAGTAAGTGGAGAGCACCTGCCGCAACTCGAGAAAATCAAGGAGGTTTTCCCCTCCAGGCGAGATGAGGCCCATTTCCACTGCGGCGTCTCGAGGCTAATCACATCTATCATCTGGAACTTCCAAAGGGTCCTTCACAGCCTTGCTGCAACTCAAGAAGTTCCCCGACATACCCGTCTCCACTCGAGAGGAAGCACGAGAGTTCCGCCAACATCCAGAGGAGCCCTGTTTCCGCCTCCTAGTTCGAGAAGAGGAATCCTTTCCCTGCGTGGTTGGGAAAGATTCCCGGCGTTCCCGTCCATCTCAAGAGGAGGCGCTCTCCACAGGAAAGGCGAGAGGAACTCCAGGGTCGTGCCACCATTCCCAGAGTCCCCCATATGTCTCAGTCCATTCCAGGGAAACCTGTATTCCCTGCACTGCCTCGACTTTCAAGGCGAGGATCGACTCACACCACGGTGGCATGTGGGACAGCCCTGTGGGAAAGCCTCGTGGGAAAACCTCGTGGGAAAGCCTCAAGGGAAAGCCACAGAACCCTTGATCCACGCGAAGGTAAGCGCGACACTGCTGCTACAGCTCGGGAGGAAAGCGCACGTGCATCCCCCCCTCGAGACGAGGACTGACTCTCCTGGGGAGACTCCAGAAGTACCCCAAGATCCATGTCAGCACTGGGGAGGAATCCTCAGGTTCCGACATCGACTCCACACAAGATCTTAGGCCACCGGCACTGACGAGAGAGGAATCCCGAGAGACCCCCGTGAAACTCGCATGGGGACTGGCCTTTCCAGAGCCCACCAGAGCGGGTTCCTGAGGTCCACGTCGTAAGTCGAGAGCACCTGCCGCAACTCGATAAAATCCAGGAGGTTCTCCCCTCCAGGCGAGATGAGGCCCATTTCCGCTGAGGCGTTTCGAGGCTAATCACACCTAACTTCTGGAACTTCTAAAGGGTCCTTCACACCCTTACTGCAACTCAAGAAAATCCCCGAATTACCCGTCTCCACTCGAGGGGAAGCACGAGATTCCTGCCCACATCCAGAGGAGCCCGGTTTCCGCCTCCTAGCTCGAGAGGAGGTATCCTTTCCCTGCGTGGTCGGGAAAGAATTAACGGCGTTTCTGTCGCATCTCAAGAGGAGGCGTTCTCCACAGGAAAGGCGAGAGGAACTCCAGGGTCGTGCCACCATTCCCAGAGTACCCCAGATGTCTCAGTCAATTTCAGGGAAACCTGTTTTCCCTGCACTGCCTTCACTTTCAAGCCGAGGATCGACTCACACCACGGTAGCACGTGGGACAGCCCCGTGGGAAAGCCTCGTGGGAAAGGCTCATGGGAAAGCCTTGAGGCTAAGCCACAGATCCCTTGATCCAAGCGAAGGGAAGGGTGACACTGCTGCTACAGCTCGAGAGGAAAGCGCACTTCCAGGCCCCCAGTCGAGACGAGGACTGACTCCCCTGAGGAGACTCCAGAAGTACCCCAAGATCCATGTCAGCATTGGAGAGGAATCCTCAGTTTCCGGCTCCGACTCCACACAAGCTCTTAGGCCCCGGCATCGACGGGAGAGGAATCTCGAGAGGCCCCCGAGCAACTCGCATGGGGACTGGCCTTTCCTGAGGCCAGCAAAGCGGGTCCCTAGAAATCCCCGTCGTAAGTCGAGAGCACTTGCCCCTAACTCGTGAAAATCCAGGAGGTTCTCCCCTCCAGGCGAGATGAGGCCCATTTCCGCTGAGGCGTCTCGAGGCTAATCACACCTAACCTCTGGAACTTCCAAAGGGTCCTTCACACCCTTGCTGCAACTCAAGAAGTTCCCCGACATACCCGTCTCCACTCGAGAGGAAGCACGAGAGTCCCGCCCACATCCAGAGGAGCCCCGTTTCCTGCCTGCTATCTCGAGAGGAGGGATCCTTTCCCTGCGTGGTGGGGAAAGAATTCCCCGCGTTCCTGTCGCATCTCAAGAGGAGGCACTCTCCACAGGAAAGGCGAGAGGAAATCCAGGGTCGTGCCACCATTCCCCGAGTCCCCCAGATGTCTCAGTCCATTCCAGGGAAACCTGTTTTCCCTGCACTGCTTCCACTTACAAGCCAAGGATCGACTCACACCACGGTGGCACGTGGGAGAGCCCTGTGGGAAAAGCTCGGAGTGGAAAGCCACAGAACCCTTGATCCACGCGAAGGGAAGCGCGACACTGCTGCTATAGCTCGGGAGGAAAGCGCACGTGCATGCCCCCACTGGAGACGAGGGCTGACTCCCCTGGGGAGACTCCAGAAGTACCCCATGATCCATGTCGGCACTGGAGAGGAATCGTCAGGTTCCGGCACCAACTCCACACAAGGACTTAAGCCCCGGCATCGACGGGAGAGGAATCCCGAGAGGCCCGCGAGCATCTCGCATGGGGACTGGCCTTTCCTGAGGCCACCAGAGCGGGTCCCTGAGGTCCCCGTCGTAAGTCGAGAGCACCTGCCGCAACTCGAGAAAATCCAGGAGGTTCTCCCCTCTAGGCGAGATGAGGCCCATTTCCAATGCGGCGTCTCGAGGCTAATCACACCAAACCTCTGGAAATTCCACAAGGTTCTTCACACCCTTGCTGCAACTCAAGAAGTTCCCCAACATACCCGTCTCCACTCGAGAGGAAGCACGAGAGTCCCACCCACATCCAGAGGAGCCCGTTTCCTGCCTCCTAGTCTCGAGAGGAGGGATCCTTTCCCTGCGTGGTCGGGAAAGAATTCCCGGCGTTCCCGTCGCATCTCAAGAGGAGGCGCTCTCCACAGGAAAGGCGAGAGGAACTACCAGGGTCGTGCCTCCATTCCCAGAGTCCCCCAGATGTCTCAGTCCATTCCAGGGAAACCTGTTTTCCCTGCATGGCCTCGACTTTCAAGCCGAGGATCGACTCACACCACGGTGGCACGTGGGACAGCCCTGTGGGAAAGCCTCGTGGGAAAGCCTCGTGGGAAAGCCTCGAGGGAAAGCCACAGATCACTTGATCCCCGCAAAGGGAAGCATGACACTGCTGCTACAGCTCGGGAAAGGAAATGCGGTCTTCTGGTTCTCCCAGGAAGTCAGGTCCCTCGTCCTGTGGGACTGCACTGGATTCG
>NW_017216166.1:0-13379 GCF_001704415.2 Capra hircus
AAATGAAAAATGCTGCCTAGAGCATCAACAACAGCAGAAGACCCTGTAACTCAGAAGGCAGGACCATTGAGATTACCCAGCCAGGGGACAAAGGAAAGAGGAATGACCAAGTGTGAAAGAACCTGTGTGAACTATGGGCAACATTCACAGAAACAACCCCTACAGTATTGGAGTCCCAGAAGCAGAAGAGAGGAGAAAGGGACAGAGATTGTACTTCAAGAAATAATACCAGAAAAGTCCCAAATCTGATGAGATTTAGACATCCAAGTTCATGTAGCTAATAGGTCACTCCTCAGAGTTCATTCAAAATGATCATCCCCAAGACACATTACTTGTAATCAAGAAAAAGGGAGAATTCTCTAAGCAGCAAGAGAAAAGTAAATGCTCACAAAAGAGAAATTCCCTTAAAAATATCAGTGGACTTCTTAGTAGAAACCTGACAGTCCAGGAGAGAAAGGGATGATATATTCAATCTTGTGAAAAAAAAAAAAAAAACCTACCAAGGAAGGTTGTTTTTCATAAATGAAGAAATATAGACTTTCCCGATATAAAGTCAAATCATGAATATCCTGTTAGGGAAATAATTGGTGAGGGAATTCACCAACATTAGGCTTGTCTTACAAGATTGCTGAGGGAATTCTTCAAACTAAATGAAGGATGCTGATTTTATATGAAAGAAGTAGAAATATGCAACAGACTTGTAAATGTAATACTGAACCCAATTCCAGCACACTCTAACGCTGAAATATGGTAGTGTGCTAACCAGTTAGCTTTAGTCTAAAGAAAGTATTAAAATAGCTATAGAGAAAAATATTTTGTTAGTGGATATACAATATAGAGAGAGGTAAATTGACATCAAAAACAAAATGCGTAGAAGGGGATAAAAAGGTAGAGCTTTTGCATGTCATTGGAATTAACTTATCAGTGTAGTATATACTGTTGTCCCTCTAAGATGTTTTATGTGAGCCATGTGGCAACAAAAATGTAAAAACCTACAGTAGATTCACAAAAAGTAACAAGAAGGGACTCAAAGAGCAACATTATCCAAAATTATCAGTTCACAGTTCTAACTGTTGTGCAGAACAGTTGAGTTGTCCTGGTCTCCACATCATCTTTCAAGATCAGCCCAAGAGGACTCTCCTTCAAAAGTGAAAGACTAATTAAGCTGTCTGTTATTTTAAGGCAAAGAAATCTTTTGGCCCCTCATCTCCTTCCTTATGTCATATCGATGGTGCAGCTGTACTTTTTTAATTGCAAATTTTCTTCCTCTGATATTGCTGTGTGATTTTAATGAAAAAACTGCCAATGATAAACCATATGAATATCCTGTCTCCTCATTGGGTTTGATTAAGACTTATTAAGAAGCCACATGTAGGTACTTTGTGGTTTCTCTTGTGTATCCTAGAGATAGAGATTTGCAGTGTTCGTTGTGACATATTTGTTGGTGATAAGCTGCTTGTTTTTGAAAATCAAATCTTGCCTTGCTAATTGCAGAAAACAAATGCTTTAAAACAAAAATATTAGCTAAATGATGTTCTCAGAAACATTTCTTTATATTTAAGACAATTTCTCTTCAACATTTAGTACAGTGCCACTCAGCCATTCAATAAATATTAGCTGAGCATCTGTTAAGTTATAGAGAGGGGAGATACAGAGCTTATACACAGGCACAGGCCTCTCTCCAATCCTGGGCCTGGCAAGGCCTCAGACAATGCCTGCAGACTGCAGCACCTTGGTTAGCATGCCCAGATTGGGAAGCATTCGGTGACAAGGAAAAGAGATCTGTTCACAGAGTCTTTGATGTTAAAGGAGGAAGACATTTTGCTGTGTTTCCAGTGTTCTTAGGCTGGTCTGCGGGCAGGACTCAGCTGCACCAAAGCTCCACCGACAGAGCCTCAGTTCATAGACTTTGAGTCTGAGGCTTTGAACTCTGAGTGCCACCCCAGAGGCACTAACCTTAGGTCTCAGTGGTTTAAGAATCACCACCCACAAGAGCTCAATAGCTCTGCAGTTGGTAATTACATCAGCTCTGAGCAGAGGTGGGTGAATCATGAAGTTAATGAAGCGTGTTCTTCAGAGCCTCTCCTTGCTCCAGCCCCTTCCAAGTCCCAAGGGGGCCCTAGGGCTGTGGTTGAAACAGAGAGGACTCTATGATCCTTGCCCCTCACCGTGTCTTCTGCCTGCCTTTTGCCTGTGGAAAACTTTAGTCAAAGAATACGTTTAATTGGAGAAGCGAGAAACGTGGAAACAAAGGAAAACAGTCAGAGGAGACTAAATAATAATAATGTAGTCATTAAGCACAGTAAGGACCTTTAGTTCTTTCTCAAGGGTTATGGATGATATTCTGAGCCATGTCCTGGGAGCTTCTTATAGATACAGAACACCAGGTGGAGCAGTGACTACATGATGACCACACTGTACCCAGGACTTGAGCATCCACAGTTCTGAGAACTGACCGCAAAGACATGGGAACAAAAGATTAACTGTACCTAAAACAAACCATGGGTGTTTTGGATGGTATCACCGACTCAATGGACATGAGTATGAGCAAGCTCTGGGTTGGTGATGGACAGGAAAGCCTGGTGTGCTGCAGCCCATGGGTCGCAAAGAGTCGGACTCGACTGAGCAACTGAACTGAACTGAAAACAACCAAGATGATGCTAATCAGACCACTGATGACCAATTAGAAGGTGCCTGTTAGAGATGACTGTGCTGTTTCTGCATATAACCTCCCCCACCCCAGCTCTGTCTATAGAAGCGCTCACCCTCTTCTTGTCATGGGGTGGGCGGAGTCGGCCCTTGTACAGATGTCCACCACCCTCCCGCCAGTTGCTGGCATCTGAAATAAAACACTTTCCTTTCCACCAACCTGGCCTGTATACTGGCTTTTGAGCGGTTAGCAGCCAGACCCCTCACATATACCTTTCGGTTACATGGTCACAAGGAGATAGGTTTTGAATGTGCCATTTTCTTCAGTTGAGGGAAAAAAAAATTCAGCAAAATTATTTCTTACCCAAAGGTGAAGAATTTAATTAACTACATGGAGAACTAAATCCAGGAATCAGATTTGTTCCGGAAATCAAGAAGAAACAGAAGAGGTTTGGAAAGTACATGCTGCTTTTTCACTAGTACAGGATTGGTGGAATGTAAAAATAAGATCAAAGATGATGAACTGACTAACTCAGAGCAAAGGAGAGCTGTTTCAGGATGAAGGTCAAGATGCTCAGAGACAAAAATGGGGAAATGGAAGCACAACTGTCAGCACAGACTGATGTAAAGGGAAGAGGAGCTGCGCCAGCTGTGGACGCTCTTAAACAGAAGTTTAGATCTAGTTGTTGGTCAGTCAGTCATGGTGGCTAGGAATCAACCAAGCCCCAAAGAGGAATCAAGGTGAGACCTGAGGGAGCAGCTTGGGGTGAAGACACAGAAGGAAGAGGAGATCCAGGAAAGTACCTGCTTCATGGGACAGATTCTGTCTTCCTTTCAAGTCTTCAGAATAGGCTCTGATCTGAGGCTGGAACAACTCTCCAAGTCTCAGAAGGAACACACACGTGCACACACACATTCATCACCAACCTGCAAACGTGCTGTGGGCAGTGAGGCTCCACAGGCTCACACGTGTACCACGTGGAACACGCAGCTTCTGGGGCAGGAAAGAGAGAAACTAGAGAGTCACACGGGGTTTCCATGCCTCTGCTCAGAAGTGACACAGGTGGCAACACCCACGTTTCATTGGCCAGAATGAGTCACTGGGAGATAGAAAAACAGCTATTTGATGATATTACTATTGATGCCACATCCTTGGTAGCAATGCTGTCATTTTTTTTTTTTTCTTGCCTTGGTGAAGTTTCTGAGGTACAATTTTGTGCAGAAATTAAATGTCATTAGACCATCCCAGAATGGGGTTTGAAAGACCTTCTGTATCTGGTTCCTTCGTCTGGTGTGTCTCTGGCTCCTTACTCCACTTCTGTCTGTGCTGAGTGGGAGTAGTCAGATTCGTGTCTCCCCCTGCCCCCACCACCCTCCCCACTCAGCATCACTAACTGCAGGGTGATTTTCAGCATTTGTTTATGCATTCATTTCTTTATTTATCCACTATTTGTTAAGCTCTCTCTATGTGTCTTTACTTGACTTTAAAGAGATATTGAAGAGGAAGACACAATACTTCCTCTCAAGAAGCCCCCACTTTAGAGACAGTGAGCAAGGTTTTACAGATTAAATAAACACAGCAGTAATTTTGAGCTGGAGGAATTAGAAAGAGTCCAGAGATGTGACAACTCTGTGCTTTTAAAAACAAGAGAAGATTTATGAATTTTCTTTCTGTAATGGGCTTAAAAATGTGTCCTCTAGAATTGAAATATACATATAATTTTTATCACTGATTTCATCTTGTGCACTAGCAAGGGATGTTTGTGTGGATTGAAAGTTCCATAAAGTTAACACAGACTCTCCCATTTAAAATTTATCCCTCAACTTAGCTCGGGTTCATGGTAATAACTGTCTTGTCATTTCTAGTTCAAGCTCCTGCTGAGGCTGGTTTTCCTCTATTTCAGGAGGCGTCTTCTTGTCTCTCCTCCCACAGATGGTGTCTGGGTGGGAGGGCTTCTTCCTTTCCAGCAGCAGCAGGGAAGGCCCCTTGTCAGCATGCTCTCTGCTTGTCTTTGATTTATTAGCTTTGATCTGCTCTTGTCTCTGGTATCTGATGCTGCACTATGGAGGAATGAATGAGGCCAGTTCAGTGCCACACTCTTTGTTCGATGTTTCTGGTTATAGACTGTAAAGGGCTGAACAGAGATGATGGGCTGGACCTCAGCCAGCTCATGAACTTGCTCTTTCCTTCATGCTCTTGTGATGAAGTGGTCTTTGGTAAAGGAGTCTTTACTAACCTTGGTCCCATCCATGCAAGGAACACAGATGGTGAAGGGGTCTCCAATGCTTTGGTGTAACAACTCATTAATAATTTTCCTTTAGAGTTGTATACCTCTTTTTAATTTAAAAATATTTTGTATTTTAGTCTGTCTGATTTGTCCTGAGGAAATTTTCCTCAAGCAAGCAGGTTTAATTATTAACTTTCCTAGCAAAGAGATTACTGAACCTCTGACCACCATTTCTCATGGTGATTTTGGAATAATAATGCTACATGTTGTATTGCTTTAGAATCCATAAGGACAAATAGTTAGCCTAAGTAAAAGAACAAGATTCTTTCTGCTCTTTACTTCTGTACTTCTAATTCAACATGGAAGATGTTTAATTTTTTTACAACAAAATTCTTCCTGTTACAGTTGTGTGTGGTTTGAATTGAAAATGTGCCAAATGATAAATACATAAACATCCTGACCACTCGGCCGTATCTGATTAAGACAGAACAGGAGGCTTCATGGTCTCACCTGTCAGTGTTCTGTGGTTTGTCTTCTTTATCTTCAGATAGAGAGAGAAATTTGCAGCGTTTATCCATGTTTAGAGCTGGCTCTCTCAGCACTGCTCTTGTGCTGGGGCTAGGTTGTTTCTAGTTATTGCAATTTACTGCATTCATTGCAGAAAGGTGTTGAAGTGAACCACATATAGCTCATACCATTTAACAGTATTGAAATATCATTCAAATGAATGATGCAGCTTGCACTGTGCTGTTACATCCTCACAACAAGTTAAATTATTTCTCAAAAGATTTCTTTTTGATTGAAATGATTTGTGTAAAATACCAGGCTGACATTCATTCATTCAGGTATACAAGAGACATCATTACGATTTTTAGTTAGCCAAGCATTGGGGATGTGGAGGTGAATTAGACACAAAATGTTTTACCAAGTACATTCGAGTTTATAAAGTAAAATGATTAAGTAAACAACTTAATTCACAAAAGCTCACCAATGGTAAGGTCGAGGTTCTTGAGCAGTTACATGGGGCACAGAGAGAAGGGGTGATGTGTGGAAGACTCACAACTCTGAATGGCACCAATGACCATCACAGCATGTGGTTCCTGGGAGAGTTCTGACAGCCTCAGTCAAGGCTCCAGGTAACAGAATTGAATTCCTGGTCTAGAGTCCTGGGTTCCTGGGATGAGATGGTGGAGATGCCCCAACACTGCCTCTCTACTGCTACATGTGTGTGTGTGTGTGTGTGTGTGTGTGTGTGTGTGTGTGTGTGTGTGTGTGTGTGTGTGTTAGTCGCTCAGCTGTGACCAACTCATTGCGACTCCATGGACTGTGGCCCCTCCAGGCTCCTCTGTCCATGGGATTTCCCAGGAAAGAATACCGAGTGGGTTGTCATTTCCTTCTCCAGAGAATCTTCCTGACCCAGGGATCGAACTCAGATCTCCTGCATTGCAGGCAGATTCTTTATCATCTGAGCCATCAGGAAAGCAAGTTAACAGTAGTACATTATACTACTACTATGTACTACTGCTATTGCCTGGAAAGTTCCATGGACAGAGGAACCTGGCATGGGTTTCAAGGTGTTGGCCACGAATGAGCACATCAGCATCAGCACATGTACTACTGTTAACTAGTGTTGTAATATCACATACTAATGCCAACTCACTTAATCCTCACCAAAATCAGTCATCTTGGTAGGATCATAACCCTCCTTTTACTAATCAGAGAGTGTAAGAACCCTGTTCAAGGCCCACACTTGGCATGTGGCTAAACTGTGAGTCAAGACCAGGCAGTCTGTCTCTCGAGCCTGTTTTCCTGACCCCTGTACTGCACTCTCTCATGTTCATTGTGGACACAGCTGGGTTAGTGTCCTCCCTAAAACTTTCTCCCTTCAAATCTTTGATGAGATTGGATACTGAGATTTCTTTATGTGTCAGAAAGATGTAGCTTCATCCAAGGTGAGTTGGTCCATGTTGACCCTGCACCCCCAGCTCTGGGGTAGAGGGTGCTGTGGGGACAGGCTGCCAGCCCTGAGTTTGCCATCCTTATAGCCCATCCTTTTCTATAAAGTGTCTGGAGCTGCTGACAGCATCTTCCTGTGAGATCTCCATCCCAAATTGAGACCATGTGTACCTGGTTCACTAAACACATCCCTGTGTCATCCTGTGGGAGGGATACTGGACCCCAGGAAGCATGTCCCCGTGTTCTAGGTGTCTGTCTGGTGGTTTCTGGTGATGGTGTGGAGTCCATAAACTGGGTAAGGAATGATGACTCTGGGCCCAGAGGGAGTAGAGCATCAATTCCAAGTGACTGAGCAGATCCTGGTCTTACTTCAGCAACTGAGTTTAAATTTTGTTTTGATATTTATAATCAGTTTTTATCATTAATCTGTTAAAGGTCCAGATATAGAAGGAGATGGGGTCAGGTACAGTCATGGGGCTTGAGAGTGAGAGGACCAGATGACAAGGAAGTGATTCTTGCATAAATAATGGGTAAATATTAGCCTATTTAGAGGAAGAAAAGCATGTGTTCAACTGTCTTTTCTCCCAAGTCTCAAGTAGGAAGGACAGGCATGGCGGGACAGAGAAGTTGTGTCTGCTGCCTGGGATGAGGTCCCTCTGGTGGGGGATGTGGCAGGGCTGTGGACTAACCTGCAGCTGCCCTCAGTGTTGGCCCCTGACCTTAAGGGGGCCGTGGGTGGCTCCTGAAGCTGTCTCTGAGCTCCGGTGGGGACTCTGGGGCCTGTGTGTCACAGATGCTTCCTTCCACGTCTGTGCTGAAAAGACGGAGTCAGGGGGGGCCTCAGGGTGGGCTTGTGTGGACCACAGGGCTGCATCATGGGAATCTTGAGCCTGAGGGGCATGAGGAAAGGGGGCAGCACATTAGTGACCTTGAATTTCGATGGGGAGCTCTATCTTGCATCCCTTATGGCCTTCTCAGTCTCTCTATTCATCCCTGGGTACCTTCTGGGGGAGCATCTGGGACTTCTCTGATGAGTGAAACAGAACAAGCAACAATGGCTACACTGGACACCATCCCTTCTGCTTGGATCTGTCCCCTCAACCCACCTGGGATTCCATTCTTGCCTCCACCTTTCCTCTTAAATGCAGAACAGAGGAGGTGGGTTCATGGTGGTTTCAGGCAGCATGAACCCCTTTCTCTTCTCTGCTTCACTCACCCCTTCTTTGCCCCGTGCCTGCATCTATCATGTAGCAGACTTTCTATTTCCCCATCTCTCTGAGCTGTTCCCTTAAATTATATTTTGCGTCTTCTTTAGTTATGGTTTAAAATACAAATGTATCCTGATTCTTATCAAACCGTACTCTCAGCATATAAAGGGGGTGCATGTGAGGTTTAGAAAACGTTAGTCTTTCTAAAGTATAATTTTCTTGTTTTCGTTGTTTTGTCACTTAGTCGTGCCCAACTCATTTCGACATGGTGGACTGTAGCTGGCCAGGCCATTCAGTCCATGGAATTCTCCAGGCAAGAATACTGGAGTGGGTTGCCATTTCCTTATCCAGGGGATCTTCCCGACCCAGGGATTGAATCCGTCTCTTGCTTTGTGGGCGGATTGTTTCCTGCTGAGCCATCAGTGAAGCCCCATGTTTTCTTCTAGAGATCCCTGCTCCTATTTTGGTGGGCTAGAGTTGAATGACGACTCTGCTTTCTCTTTGTTTCCTTTAATAGCAATCTCTTTCTCTCTGTCAGCAGCATTTAATGACTAGCTGAAAGAGATACTTCACATAAAATGAAAACGCAATAAAGGGAAAGGGATTTAACCCGTCTTAATGCCCCTATAGGGAACCCGCCAGCCAAGGCAGGAGAAGCAGATTTGATCCTTGAGTCAGAAAGATCCCTTTAGAAGGAAATGGCAACCCTTCCAGTATTCTTGCCTGGGAAATCCATTGGACAGAGGAGGCTGGCAAGCTACAGTCCATGGTTGCAAAGAGTCAGACACGACTGAGCATGCAGGAACTTGCTCCAGGACCCAGTCTCCAGATCATTCTGAGAAGGGGGAAAACCCTGCAATCTCATCCCCCAACTTGATGGGTCTCACTTCATGCCTTCACAGTCACTGTGAATTCCTTTACTCCTGGTCCTCATTTTCTGCTGACCTGATAAATACACTCGTATTTCAAGGTGTGCTTCTCAAAAAATATATATGCATATGTACACATACCTATGCACATACTGATTTTCAATTTATAATAATTCACTGAACTGAAAATTTATGCCCTGGGCACTTTTTTGTATGTATGCTATACATCAAATTAAAAAGCTAAAAAACTTAAAAAAAAAAAAAAACAAAAACTTCTTGTAGTTCTCTGCTTCCACCCTGAGCTCAGTGCCAGGGAAGATCAATACTTGATTCTACAAAAGTTATTCTCCATGGGTCAACAGATCCCACACCCAGACCCTGTGAGATCTCACAATCTTCAGATATTGACCAGGGTGATCAGGGGAGAGAAAAACACTCATGACTTTTGATGAACCGTTTCTACCCCAGTCCACTGGTGGAGCCAGCTTTAGGACTACAGAAGCAGGAGGTCAAAGGTCCGTGTTGCTCATATAAGGAGATGTGGAAGATTCAGAAGCTCATTGGTGTCTGAGCTTCAGAAAGTGGCTGATGCAGCCTCTGATAGTGCCTGAAATGGTGAAAGGTGTCACTATTGGCTCTCAGGAGGGAGGGTGTAAGGGGTGGTCTATATAGACCCTGGTCGGCACCCTGATGCCTCCTCACGGACTGATCCTGCAGCTGGGACTGTGACCTTGAGGACGTGGGGTCAGGATGGCTCTGGGCAGACGCCTCTCCTGCGGGGACTCTGTGTCCTCCTCCTCAGCACCATGGTGGGTGGTCAAGGTAAGAGCTGTCCCTCTGTCCTGGTCCACAGCAGGCAGGAGTCTGGAGTTCTGGAGCTGAGCCTCAGTGTTTCTGACCGAAAAAGAACCATGCTGATGTGAATACGTCCCTCTCCTATGGGGGGTCCATTGGTCATAGCGGCAGATTTTACAGAGCACTGGTTTTACAGAGGTTTGGTCTGGACCAAGCTGGGTCAGCCTGAGTCCCCTCCACTGTCTCCCTTGTCCTCAGGGAGCTTCTAGGGTCCCAGTGGCTCCCAGTGTGTGGAAGGTTCAGTGACTGACCCCAATGGGAACTCTGGGCTGTTCCCACACGCTCCATGTGCCTGGTGTGTGAGCACTGCCCCTGGGTCCCTGTGTTTCCTGTGTCTTTGCTCCTGTAGCTCTGTGTGTGTGTGTGTGTGTGTGTGTATGTGTGTGTATGTGTGCAGGTGAGGAGTGTGTGAGGGTGTGTGTGTATGGGTTTGAAGAGTGTGTGTGTGTGAGTGTGTGAGGGTGTGTATGTGTGAGGTGTATGTGGGTGTGGAGTGTGTGTTTGTGGAGTGTGTGAGGAATGTGCAAGTGATGTATTAAGGTGTGTGAGGAGTATGTGTGGGTGAGTGAGGTGAATGAGGTGTGTGTGAGGAGTGTGAGGGTGTGTGAGGCTGTGTGTGTGGGAGTGTGTGAGCCTGTGTGTGTGGGGGGGGAGTGTGTGAGCCTGTGTGTGTGTGAGGGGAGGTGGAGCGTCTGTGTGAGAGGAACCGAGCTGCTGAGCAGGGACTGAGTCCGTTGGTCTGTGAAGCACACAGGGTGTCCACAGGGCTGGGTGTCATGGCCGCTGCATGTAACTGGATCAGAGATAATCGTGCACCTGCCTGCCTCTCTCTGGCTCTCTCCCCATCTCTCGGGCTCCCCTCTGCTTGTTGCCATGTCTGCCCAGCACTGGGCTCTGTGAGAGGCTCTGCCTGCTGGCCTCACCTGTTCCCACCACTGTCCTTAGGGAACAGAGAAGCCCGCATCCAGGAGAGAGGGGCCCTCTTGTCTGTTCAGTTCAGTTTCAGTCACTCACTGGTGTCTGACTCTGTGATCCCATGGACTGCAGCATGCCAGGCCTCCCTGTCCATCACCAACTCCTGGAGTCTACCCAAACTCATGTCCATTGAGTCGGTGACGCCATCCAACCATCTCATCCTCTGTTGTCCCCTTCTCCTCCCACCTTCTCTCTTTCCCAGCTTCAGGGTCTTTTCAGATGTGTCAGCTCTTCACAAAGGTGGCCAAAGTATTGGAGTTTCAGCTTCAACATCCATCCTTCCAATGAATGACTTATCCCTCTGTTTATAAAGATCAGTTGACATGCAGCCCCACGTGTATAAGTTTCCGAGTCCCTGCCTCTGGTCCCGTGACTCATTTCCTGATGTGCTGGGGGCCTGGGACCGTCCTTTCCCCTCCCAGGATCTGCTGTGACTCTGTAGGGAGCCCTTTCTCTTTGTGCCCTCTCCTGTCCCTCCCTGGAGCTGCTTTCCCCTGAGTGAGGGTGGAGTGTGTTACCAATCCTTCCTCATGGTCTGCAGGGTTTCTTTGGACAAATCTGCTGATCTCCTTATGGGAGTCCTCCTGGGTGACAGAACTTTTTCTTCTCTTTAGACTTTTAGAATTCTCTCTTCTCTTTGCATTTGAACAGTTAGTTTACTCTGTGAGTCTTGGAGAAGGTTGCTTTGGATTGAAATTTTGGGGTGACTTATTAGCTTCTTGAACTTAGATGTCCAGATCTTTCCCCAGGTTTGGAAATTCGCAGCCTGTCTTTCTTTCTGTTTTAATTATTTACTTTTCACTGTGCTAGGTCTCCTTGCTGCCCACGGGCTTTCTCTAGCTGTGGTGAGCAGGGGCTACTCCTCGCTGCAGTGCACAGGCTTCTCACTGCAGGGGCTTCTCTTGGTGCAGAGCACAGGCTCTGGGTGCGCATGTTTCAGCAGCTGGGGCACGCTGGCTTAGTTGCTCTGTGGCATGTGGCATCTTCCTGGACCAGGGATTGAACCCATGTTCCCTACATTGGCAGGTGGATTCTTAACCACTGCACCACCAGGGAAGTCCTCAGCCCTTAATTCTTTTCTCCTTCACTTCTTCTGCTCTGACTCCAGTCCGTACATTGTTTCTCTTTATGGTGTCCACTGCTTTCTATATTCCTTTCATTCTCTTTTGGCTCCTCGATTTGGATGCTTTCACCTAATCTTCCTTCTAACACATTGTTCTTTTTTCTTTTTCTTTCCATTGGTCAAGTCTGTTGTTGAATCTCTGTGTTGAATTTTTCAGTTTACTCATTGTATTGTGCATGTTAAGTTGCTCAGTCATGTCTGACTCTTTGTGACCCTATGGACTGTAGCCCACCAGGTTCCTCTGTCCATAGGATTATCCAGGCAAGAATACTGAAGTGGGTTGCCATGCACTCCTCCAGGGGATCTCCAGACCCAGGATCAAACCTGAGTTTCTTACATTTCCTGCACTTGCAGACAGGTTCTTTACCATTAGCACCACCTGGAAGCCCATTCATTTATTATTCAGCTTCCTGGAAGAATTGAGAAGTGAAAAATCACTCAGTCATGTTTGACTCTTTGTACACAGTCCATGGAATTCTCCAGGCCTTAATGGAGTAGGTAGTCTTTCCATTCTCCAGGGTGTCTTCCCAACCCAAGGATCAAACCCAGGTCCTCAGCATTGCAGACTGATTCTCTACCAGCTGAGACACAAGAGAAGACTGGAGTGGGGAGCCTATTCCTTCTCCAGCAGATATTCCTGACAAGGAATTGAACCGGGGTCTCCTGCATTGCAGGTGGATTCTTTACCAAAATGAGCTATCAGAGAATCACAAAAGCATCTGGTTAGTTCTTTTTTTTTTTTTTTGATAGTCTTCTGATGCTGGGAAAGATTGAAGTTGGGAAGAGAAGGGGATGACAGAGGATGAGATGCTTGCATGGCATCCCTGACTGAATGGATATGAGTCTGAGTAAATTCCAGGGTTGGTGATGTACAGGGAGCTGGCATACTGTATTCCATGGGGTCTCAAAGAATCAGCCATGACTGAGCAACTGAAGTGAACTGAACTGAACTGAACACTGGTAATATCTCCATCTATGATGTTCCTACTAATGAACTCCTTTTTATATGCAGAAACCAGAGTCATCTTATGACTTAATTGCTAAAGTGACATCTGATCACTTTCGTCAAATTCCCTTTGTTAGATACGTGTTACAGTACATTGGAGTGTGGAATTACATAAAGACATGAACACCAGATGGCAGGAATAACCAGGACATTTTAGAGCCTGTTACCCAGCCCTCTGTTCCTAGGCTGGATGAGATGCTCCCTATGACAGGGAAGGAGAGGGAGGATTCCTCCCTGGATTCTGGGCCATGAGCTGTAACTGAGATGGGAAGCTGGGCCCTAGTAACCTTTGGGTGCATCTAAAGGGAGGGCAGCATCCAGATTCTCTGAAGGCCTGTCCTGGTGGTGTCCCTGAAGCTGGTTCTACAGGCTCCTAAGAAATACCTGCTGCCTCCCTTCCTGCTCCGTGTTCAGTGATGGCACATTGGGGGCTTAGAGTTGGCCATGGAGGCATGCTTATACTACAGATGTCAGGAAATACTATATCCCATGCACAGGTTTGCTCCTCAG